>NC_090747.1:82863877-82901377 GCF_036898095.1 Palaemon carinicauda
GGTGAAGTTATATTCTTCTGTTGACCTATGTCACATCGCTGTTGTCGTTTGCATGAGAAACCTCATATGATGTCTCTTAGTTATGGATGACACCTTTTAAAGAGCGTAACGTCTCCTTTGTGTCTGTAAACCTATACAAAAACCTGGGGGTGATGTGTGACTGTTTTCATATGGCTTCTCAGATAAACTGTTGTGGATGCTTGTATCTTACCATAAACTACCACATGCACACAAATACAGACACAGGCATGCGCGCGCGCACACACACACACTCACATATATATATTATATAAAATATATATGTATATATACTATATATTATATATGCATACATATATAACACACACACATATATATATATATATATATATATATGTGTGTGTGTATATATATATATATATATATATATATATATATATATATATATATATATATATATATATATATATACGCCACACTCACGCACACACACACACATTTCATATATATATATATATATATATATATATATATATATATGTATATATATATATATATATATATATATATATGTATATGTATATATATGTATATGTATACAGTATATATATATGTATATATATATGTATATGTATATATATATGTATATATATATATATATGTATATATATATGTATATATACAGTATATATACAGTATATATATATATATATATATATATATATATATATATATATATATATATATATGCGCGTGTGTATAAGATCATCTTCAACAATAATCCGTTTACCCCCACCAATTAGTTGCTGTCGAAAAAGGAAGGTACGATGATCACCACATTTAAACTTAATTTGCTAAATTGTGTAAAACCACTTTTATGAAGAATTACAATGCCATTATTCTCAGCATTCACTTACGCTACATACCCATAAGCTCATGTCGAAACCCTTACTCTAGCTGCGCCATTGATCCAGGAGCATAACTTCTGTCTCCAAACTTCCCCATTCTTTCCACGCGACCAAACCATCTCAAAGCACTTTGGTCCTTTCTTTCACCAACACAAACCAATGTTACTGTGCGTTTGTAAATACAAACAGTGTATACATGTATAAAAAAAAGTACAATACGTTGTTAAAAGATGGTTTTATATATGCTTAAAGAGGTTATGTCCCTGCAGGTAGATAACATTACGAATTTAACTTTGAAACTTCACCGTCTATAACTCTTTTTCTTGAAATTTAACCGATTCGTGTAATCTTCAAGGGTATTGGCTCTTAACTCAAAGAACGTCATTATTAATAGAGGTTTTCTAAATTTGCGCTTAAATTCAGAAAAGTTTTGTTAGCGTAGCTTCTATCATTGCATAGAATCTAATCTACTGTAACAGGCACCTAGGGTATCACAAGTAATTGTTTAGATTTTGTGTTAGATGTGCAAAATTGTGTATTCAAAGAATATCCTTTAATTTGGATAAGAATAAAAAGAAAATCTAAAGAGCTTTTGTGTAAATAGCTATATAGTTATTTATCTAAATGACTATCTTTTCATGGAATACTAGTTTATAACCTCACGTAGACAGAACAACAACATATCTGGCTCGGTATGTCCTCACATAGACATGGTAACAACATACTTGGCTTGGCATGTCCTCATATAGACATAACAACATACCTGGCTTAATATGTCCTCATATAGCCATGGTAACAGCATACCTGGCTCGGTCTGTCCTCATAGACCAGGCAACAACATACCTTGCTTGGTATGTCCTCACATAGCTATGGTAACAACATATCTGGCTCGGTATGTCCTCACATAGACTTAGTAACAACATATCTGGCTCGGTCTATCCTCACATAGACCAGGCAACAACATACCTTGCTCAGTATGTCCTCACATAGCCATGGTAACAACATATCTGGCTCGGTATGTCCTCACATAGACTTGATAACAACATATCTCGGTATGTCCTCACATAGACTTAGTAACAACATATCTGTCTTGGTATGTCCTCAGACATGCTAACAATATACTTGGCTTGACATGACCTCATATAGACATACCCTTGCTCATACCTTGATCAGTATGTCCTCACATAGCCATGCTAACAACATATCTGGCTCGGTATGTCCTCATATAGACATAACAACATACCTGGCTCGGTATGTCCTCATAGACATTGTAATAACATACCTCGCTCGGTGTGTTATTGGAGAATTCTCCCTGGCCCGAGAGAAGAGGAGATCGAGCCCAGAGTCTCAACTCTCAAGCTTTGTTCACTGTATAATGCTAGTTTAATCTAACAAATAGATTCCGGGAAGAAAAGCGGTCAAGCGTATGATCTTCCCTACCCAGTATGCAATCAACAGCTCATTGCATTGAAGTACTATGCTGGAACACTTCCCTTAACATTAACTATGAAAAGCGTTCACCAACGATAGAAATCATACATTTTTTTCATGTTTTTTTTTCGCTTGAATTTTTTTTAAATTGATGAATTTTGTCATTGTCCAAATGGCCGCATTCAAGGCTCAATTTGCTTGGACTCCAAGGCAGCAATGGCCTCTGAGTAGGATGGCAGACCTTCCTCATCGTTCTGCCGTTCCAAAGATCCTTCCTGACAAGATGTGGATGAATGCAGGAACTCACTGCATGGGTTGACGTACAGCGTTGGTTCCATCTGAGGCCGTGCAGTAGAAGACGATGTGTGGATAGATTCAGAAGGCGATAAAGTGCTTTTGCAGGGGTACAGCTGTTCGTACTTGGGAGGTTCCCCTCCGGGGGACATGATCTCGTATGGCGACTGGATATCTTCTGGGTTCTCTGAATCCTGAAAGAAAATAAATTGACATTTTAGATTCGTTTATACTCGTTGTTACAAATCTTTGGAAATACTAAGTGGGTCGATGATAATGATTACTTATTATTATTATTATTATTATTATTATTATTATTATTATTATTATTATTATTATTATTATCAAATGCTAAGCTACAACCCTAGTTGGAAAAGAAGGATGCTATAAGCCCAGAGGCCCCAACAGGGAAAATAGCCCAGTGAGGAAAGGAAATCAAGAAAAATAAAATATTTTAAGCATAGTAACAACATTAAAATAAATATTTGCTATAAAAACTATAAAAACTTTAACAAACCAAGAGGAAAAGAAACTAGACAGAAGTGTGCCAGAGTTTACCATCAAGCAAGAGAACTCTAACCCAAGATAGTGGAAGACCATGGTACAGAGGATATGGCACTATCCAAGACTAGAGAACAATGGTTTGATTTTGGAGTGTCCTTGTTTTCGTTTACTATCATTTCTTAATTAGATCTCAGGTAAAAGTACCTTTAAATGACACAAATAATATGAAGTTTTCTGAAATGCTCTTAAAACTACAGTATCTTCGTATTTTATAGACATTGGGACCAGATTTACATTCACAAGCCAACACACGTAATCGTAAACACAAACTTATATCAGATCTTTCCACGTACATCATTTCTAGCTAGATTGTAGAGTGATCTTAATATCATTAAATATATTACAGATTCAAAAGTGATACTTTAAAAGATAAAAGATGAGAAAGAATGGTCCTTTTTTGTTAGAGCTTTCAGCAACTTTGCAATTTACTTACTTTAATTACTTTAATTTAATAGCCTTAATCATCATTTAAAATAAAGGGTGCGTCCAGTAAAAGTAATAAAAGTTATAAACCAAGTAAATCAAAGAAAATATACGGCCTTATATGACTGATTTTGGACAATTTAAACCTTTTTATCGACAAGGGATAAACTGATTAGATAATGTGGATGATTTGGGAGTTTTCTAAAGACGATTCACTTTTATCTAAAAGGACAATATTCATGATTTTCACATCTATTTCCAAGGGTAATATTTTTATGACACCTCAACATTAATTCTAAACGTTTACAAGTATTTCTAAAGTATAAAAAAAGTTTTTAGGGTAAAAGTTACATTTTCTTGAACGATAACTATAGATGTGGTAACAAATTTACAGAATCAGTCCGTCAAGGCTGCTTGATGGAAGTCAAGATCATCTAAATTGTTCTACCTGCGTTATATCCGAACCTCTATTTTCAAGCACGGCTTTCCTGTATCTACCATCCTCATTGCTCACAATAGCTTCAGTCTTATCCACATTTACCATCAAGCCACCCTTCTCCAAAGTCTCTTGCTTGAGGCTACACTCGAACACACTATTCTATCTTATTTCTCTTCCTCTTGTTTTGTTTAAAGTTTGAATAGTTTTTATAGGCGATATTTATTTTAATGTTGTTACTCTTCTTAAAAATTCAGAGCTAACAGGTAATACTAAGATCGCATTGATCTCTATCACATTTGAAAGTGGTTGGTAATGGATTTCATCCAGATATTCAAAAAGAATCTTTGCTTATTGCCATAGTTGTTGTCATGTCAGGTTATGGCAGGCAGACGACTCAGCAGGATTTTTCACCATTTATGTCAATTTTTCGAAAAAAAAAACTTTATTTCATTGAACAAATGAAAGAAACGGAAGGTCAGGATTTTACTTATTAATCTTCAACAGAATTGAATTTCCAAGTAGAAAATGGGCAAATATAAAGAAAGGACTTGAACCAATACATTCAGTAAATAAGAAAAAAAAAACAATTTAAATCGCTAATAACACAGTGTTATTCTTCAAAGTATTCTGAATTTACTCTCTTAAATTATTTAACAGATAAACATGTCGCTTTCCTTCAAATTTCCATAACAATAAACTCACTGCTTAGACTGAGTGATTCATAAAAAAAAATTAAAGCAGAAAACTCCATATTTGTTGGATTTCCTCTTATTAATGGTTATCTAGATATAACGAAAGTGTGTGCTGCGTCATGCTGGCTACATGATAATTTCAATGAGATATAAGATATGGATTTTGAATATATCTATCTGATTTATCTTGTATGATTATGTTTACATTACACCCAACACGACAGGCACCAATTTATCTTTAATGAATTCTAAAGTTTACATGAAAATATTTCTCTACGTATAGAATACGTTTTCAAAACACTAATGACTTCAAGAATATTTCACCTTTATTTGTTATGAATGAAGAAAGGCAAGCTCTATTGTAGATTCTTTCTTTTGTGGTGGTCTACTGGAAGCGAACTTGCCTGGCGATATGCCGGACTGGGGTTCGAGTCCCGCTCTAGCTGGATAGTCTCTTGTAGTGTCTACAAACTCACCACCCTTGTGAGCTAAGGATGGGGTGTTTGATGGAACCTATAGGGCTACCTACCGAGTCTTCAGCAGCCATTGTCTGACCCTCCTTGTTTCTAGCTTGGGTGGAGAGGGGGCTTGGCCTCTGATCACGTTAAAAAGTACCTTGATTCTATAAAAATGAGATATGCATTGACGGAGACTCTAGGGATCCCACCTTTCTGTTGAGAGTAATCATTAGAAGTACCTTGATTCTAAAAAATGAGATACACATTCACGGAGACTGGTGACATGTATATTTGGTCAGTCTCTTAGGGTATTGTCACTGTCTCTTGCCTCTGTCATTCATGAGTTGCTTTTAAAAACGTTTCTGTGACTGTTTCTCTTCATCTACTGAGAAGATTTTGAATTGTCTTCCTGCCTGTATTTCCTGAGTCTTTTGACCTTTCTGTCTTTAGACCATAAATCTATCGTTTCCTTTGAGGTTAATTAAGATTTACTCTTCTACGTTTTTCGGGTCCTGGGGCGGACAAGAATAATAGGTAGTCTGCTCCTTTGGCTTTCTGCCATTAACAAAATGAAAATCGTTGCGTTAATGAAGAAAGTATAAAGCAAGTTTTTTATTTCAAGTCAAGTAAATGTTAAACCATGTCCATTTGACTAAAGTTTATGTTATGCTATTAATTCCAATTTTAGATTCATGGTTTAGTTACATCAGTGATTTTCAAATGTTAATTATCACAAAGAAATGACTGAGAATGCTAGATATATGTCTATATTTCTGAAGTTAAGAAACTTTTCCATAAAATAAAATAAAAATATATGTAACTTTCATAGACAATTTATACACAGAGCCAAAAACCTTAATCACATCTGATTAGATAACAAAGGAATCATATCTTGTTCTCTATTTCAACTCACGAAAAATATCAGTCTTTTAAATTCGTCCTACCTAATTGTAAATATTTTGCTTAAACAACAAACTTCGATAGTTTAAGAAATACAACTCTGTCTTCTTTAATTTAGTTTGGGATCAATCAATTCTTAATCAAAATATCGTAATGTTTATATTCAAAAGCTTCGTTTCTCTTTCATATCTTATAATAAAAGAAAGCAAAGCAGATAGATTGCTATTATCCTACCATAGTTGGAAACGTCCATACCTGGTGATCTGCTAGACTGGGGTTCGAGTCCCGCTCAAGATCGGTAATTTTTTGTAGTGCCTGTAATCGAGCCATCCTTGCAAGCTAAGGATGGTGGGTTTAGGGGAGCCTATAGATCTACCTGCTGACTCATTAGCAGCTAATGTCTTGCCCTTCCTGGTTTTAGCTTTGGTAGAGAGGGGGCTTGGATGGTAATCACATGTACTGTATATATGATTAGTCTCTAGGGCATTGTCCTGCTAGGGCATTGTCACTGTCCTTTGCCTCTGCCATTCACGAGTGACCTTTAAATCTATAAATCTTTAAAAGGAAACGATACAAAACTACCGTGTGAAAAAATTATAATTTTCATATTCAAAAAAAAAAAAAAAAAAAAAGAAACGATAGACAATCGAGATTTCCTTGTTCTGTCGTTGCTGAGAAAACAAACTGAGTCAAAGACTTTTCACAAAGCATTGATTTTGATAACTATTGATTACTTAATTGCAGATTATCTTTAAAATCTTCAGTCTTTTGGTCATTGGGAACTCCGTGACATTAATCTTAGCTTTAACTGTTAAAATCGAAATGTTGGTCAGCTTATATAGGGTAATTACCAAGATCTAAGGTTCATCACTTCTGTCTTTTGCACTCGATTTCAAACTCTTATTTTCCACAGGATCATATCCTATTATGTTGAACCTTCCTAACTAAGTTAATTGATCTATGGCTAGTTTCAGGAGTATGGGGGTTCATTGCGAATAATAATAATAATAATAATAATAATAATAATAATAATAATAATAATAATAATGGAATGGTTTTAATTAATGAGTGAAACTTTCAGAGTGAGTTATAGCAAAAGCTATTACAATCCCACATTTTACTTGAATATTGTAACAATGGTCGCTCAAGTGTGAGAACATTCACACAAAAAAATACTATAAACACATTTTGATTTTGTTTACAATAGTATCTAAGGTAAACATGATGTTTTGTAAGCTGTCCTTTCAAAAAATTTCAGCCAAAAATCTGGCTAAGGTCTAAAGAATGCCTTTAGACGTTTATTCTTGCAATCAACAGAAGTAAACTAAAACAAAAGTAAACAACAACCCTGAGGGATCACATACTAACCCCCCCCCCCCCCCCCCCGCCCCGCCACATACACACACACACAGATCCTTTAAGTCGTCTGGATCTCATTGGAATATTATAGGTTACGAGAGCGTATAATCTAAACACGACTTAATTAGTAAAGGCCGTCTATAAATTATGTTATAAAAACTTTTAAATCAGAATAGGCTACTTGGCTCATAGAACAAACTAAAAATCTTATACAAATCACCAATAATTGCAATAAACAGCGAAAAAATGGGAGTTTCAGGTTCGGTTTTCAAAACTTTTCAGAGCTGAATTCGAACACGGATCCAACCCTTCTGTATATCTAATCAACTCTTCCTTGGCTCATGGCCCGTTCTAAAAATCTTATTCAAATCATCAACAAATGCAATCAATATATATTACTAGTAGACGAAAAAAATAATACACGCTACGAAACGCAACTGTTTTTCTGTGGGATTAACCAAAATAAATGATTCCTTGAAAATAAAACGAGAAAACAAACCGTCAACATGTTTTCTGGTCTCATCTCTCTCGTGGCGTGACGGTCTCGTCGAAATTTTATCACCATGGCCAAGAAGGAACATCCACAGGTCACGAAGAGGAACACCAAAGCGATCGAGCCCTCATGCACCTTGGTCTTGTAAATGAGAAACACCACAGCCATGACTGTGGGGGCCATTCCGACCGAAAAGAGAATTAGGAGTTCGGCGTATATGTTCATTTCTTTCCTTTGTAGCGAGCGGGGAAAAGGTAATAGCGACCCTGAAGACCTCTTGGATCATACTGTTTGGCCTTGGTTCACGAAGCGAGTTTTTAAGAGGTGTCGACGAGCGATCCTTTTTTGGTGAGTTAATTTTACCTAGGTGCTGATAAAGTACAGATAAAGTGTCAGGATAAAACTTATCGCGATCCTCGTAATTCTCGAAGAGTCTATGATTTACTCGCATGTCATTGCGATTATAGCGTATATAGATATCTTACAACAGTTTATTTTCTTGTATGGGTTTCCGAGTCACGTTTAAAAGACACGTGGTAACACGTGGTAACTATCGTGGTCCAGTGCCTACTTTATCTCCCCGTTCAACAATAAGGAAAAGATAAACACAAAACGTGACGAGATTGTGTTCTCCATTGTACTTCTGGGATAAGTGGGTAAAAAGTATAGACCAGTTTTGTATAAAAAAGCACTCTGGCTCATATCAGAGCTGATTAAAAGACATTATCATTTGGGTCTTTGCCAGCAGTACTTCAAAAGCAACTCAAAAAATGATTCGTAAGTGTGAAAGTGTTAAACGGGCGGAAAGTGAGTTGAAGCAAGGCCTTGGTTGAAGTCACTCAAGCAAAATAAAGTATATATCAAAGAACTTGTGATAAAAATCGTAGAAATTAAATGACAACGATACTTTTAATCTTGTTAAATTTCATGAATTCAGATATAGTTCGTGATTTGATCTAGTCTTCTGATTGGCCAATCTCTTTTACTAGTGATAATTTTTCGTTTAATTCTTAAGGTGATTCATCGAACAATATTACGGACTGCCTGATTTCGGAAACATATAAATTATATAAATAGTAGATTAGCTTACAGATAGAGGTCCTGCTCATCTAAATAAATCAGAACTAACTGGTAGAAGTAAAGCTCATACAAAAAAAATGTAGCAATAATAGATAAAAGTCATGCTCGTTTAAAATATTCAGAGCTAATAGATAAAAGTCAAGTTCATGTATTATAAAATAGAAGTAACAGATAGAAAAATTCAAGATATCTAGAAATATCAAAACTAACAGATAGAAGACGCCAAGCTATCTAAAAATGTCAAAACTAATAGTTAGAAGTTAAGTTAAATTATAAGAACTAATAGATAGAAGTCAAACTCATCTAGAAAAGCGTGACGAGCTATAAGATAAATTTCAAGTATGTGATGATTTAAGGAAATCTTGAACCAAATATTTGTGATGATTTAAGGAAATCTTGAACCAAATATTTGTGATGATTTAAGGAAATCTTGAACCAAATATTTGTGATGATTTAAGGAAATCTTGAACCAAATATTTGTGATGATTTAAGGAAATCTTGAACCATCTAAATAAATCAGAACTAACTGGTAGAAGTAAAGCTCATACAAAAAAAATGTAGCAATAATAGATAAAAGTCATGCTCGTTTAAAATATTCAGAGCTAATAGATAAAAGTCAAGTTCATGTATTATAAAATAGAAGTAACAGATAGAAAAATTCAAGATATCTAGAAATATCAAAACTAACAGATAGAAGACGCCAAGCTATCTAAAAATGTCAAAACTAATAGTTAGAAGTTAAGTTAAATTATAAGAACTAATAGATAGAAGTCAAACTCATCTAGAAAAGCGTGACGAGCTATAAGATAAATTTCAAGTATGTGATGATTTAAGGAAATCTTGAACCAAATATTTGTGATGATTTAAGGAAATCTTGAACCAAATATTTGTGATGATTTAAGGAAATCTTGAACCAAATATTTGTGATGATTTAAGGAAATCTTGAACTAAATATTTGTGATGATTTAAGGAAATCTTGAACCAAATATTTGTGATGATTTGAGGAAATCTTGAACCAAATATTTGTGATGAATTAAGGAAATCTTGAACCAAATATTTGTGATGATTTAAGGAAATCTTGAACCAAATATTTGTGATGATTTAAGGAAATCTTGAACCAAATATTTGTGATGATTTAAGGAAATCTTGAACCAAATATTTGTGATGATTTAAGGAAATCATGAACCAAATATCAAAATCTTTCACCACTGGTACAACACGATTTAAGAAAGATACAGATGATAAAACTAGAGAGACACTCAGTAGAGAACAGACCTCCATCCCAATTTCTCGACCTTGACCTTGACCTTTGATCTTAACATGTATTACTTGACGTGGATTTCCATACAGGCAAATATGAACCTAGTTTGAAGTCTCTGATTACGTGAATTGGATGGTTTGCTTGACCGTGACCTTGACCTTGGACCTTGACCTTCCAAAATTGAACAATTTTCATCTTTTTACATAATGGTTAATTCCTGCAAGTTTCATTACTCTACGATCAAAATTGTGGACAGGAAGCTGTTCACAAACAAACATACAGGGGCGAAAACATAACCTCCTTCCAACTTAATTGGCGGAGGTAAAAAAAATAGGGTGGCTAATTGGGCAGAATATGTAGGGCAAAGTAAAGTGCTGCAATGCCGTATTAGGGTTACTATTTTTCCCTATTGGAGCCCTTGGGCTTATAGCATCTTGCTTTTCCAACTAGGGTTGTAGCTTGGCTAATAATAATAATAATAATAATAATAATAATAATAATAATAATAATAATAATAATAATAATAATAATACTGAAAAGAATAGAAGTGTTTTACATTTAGAAATCTTAAATGAAAATATATCCAGACTTTTTATGACAAGGGCAGAAGTCACTGACGCTTATTTTGTCGTTTTAGAAAAAAAAATTCCAGTCAGAATTCTTTACATTTATTTTATCTGTTTTCTCTATTATTATTATTATTATTATTATTATTATTATTATTATTATTATTATTATTATTAATATTATTATTATTATTTATTATTATTATTATCATTATTATTATTATTATTATTATTATTACTATTATTATTAATATTATTACTATTTTTATTATTATTATTATTATCATTTATTATTATTATTATCATTACAAATAAACTACAAGAGAAGTAATGAACTGATAAAATAACCTATATTATGAACAGCAACAACATTAAAATAGACCTCATAAATAAACTGCAAAAAGGGACATGTCAGAAAAAAAAAATTCGCTGCAATTTTGAACTTTTGAAGTACAACGTTCTCTCATAAATATAAATAAAAAGAATCTTATAGAGACCCATGTTCTAAAATTCCGTGTCTTAGTCATTTTGCAGACCTTACTGTTCACACTGAGAATAAAGAAACAAATAAACAAATGCACGACACCAGGATTAAGGTCACAGAAGCGAAGGGGTTTCTCCCCCGACAGTGAACCCACAGTGAGGAACAGTAATAAGAACAATAAGAAATTAACGAGAGGAAACAGTGTTTTAACATTTCTTGGAACTTTTTTCTAACTACTATAGTAGTATTGCCATCTAAGGCAAGGTAATTACCTCTGCCAACGAAATTGGAAGGAGGTTATCTTTTACCACCTTTTTGTGTTTGTTTGTTTGTGAACAACTTCCTGGAAGCAATTTAAATTGTAGAGTAATGAAACTTGCAGGAATTAACTGTTATGAGAAAATCTGGAAATTATTAAATTTTGGAAGGGCAAGGTTAAAGCTCAAGGTCACGGTCAAGCAAAATGTCCAATTCACGTAATCAGCCATAAGTTTGGACATCGTTGTCACAGAGACTTCAAATTTCATTCACATTCGAGTGTATGAAAATCCACGCCAATTAATACATGTTAAGGTCAAAGGTCAAGGTCGAGCAAAGGGTCTAGAAATAAGCTGCCGCGGCAAAGATCTACTCTCGACTGAGTTTTTTTTATGGACTGCTAACAAAGACGACATCTTTTTTTGGAACAAGGATCTCTCAGTTGGAACAAAATTTTCCTTTACGATGACTGCTTTAATGAGGAGCTTTTAGAATCACCTTTTTCTTTTTAGTTTTGACCTTCTCATTTTTTGTTTTCTTTTTTAAGAGATGAGACCGGTGCTAAAAATTAATTTGTCCGGTATACAAATAGCGATTGTTCATTACATGTTTCAAAGGTAATGAGAAAGATCTTTTTTCCTTTTTTTATTCGCTAGTTTCTTTCAAGCGTTGTTTCCCATTATCCAATTGACGTTTTCATGTTTATCTATGCTGACCGTTTTTATGCTAAAGAGTCGTTTATCATTTTTTGTATACCTTTTTATATTATTGGCAGTTCTTCCATTTTATCACCTTTATGTTTTAGATTAATATTCGTTCGTTCTCAGGTTTCGTTTTATTTCTTATTCAATTTTATTTTCAGTTTATATTGTTTATACAGTAGAAGACCATTGTTATTGTAATTTCAGTGGATTTTATATCTTTAGTTATTGATTGTAGTCTATTGATGAGGTATGCACCTCGAAAGATGGTACAGTAATTAAATGTTTTCAGTAGCCTTGGTAATAGCATTTGTTTATAAATCAAAAATTTGAAGATGCTAACTAATATTGCAATTATATATATATATATATATATATATATATATATATATATATATATATATATATATATATATATATATTATATATATACATATATATAGTCAATGTATATTATATATACATATATATAGTGAATATGTATTTTATATATATATATACAGTATATATATATCTATATACAGTATATATATATATATATATATATATATATATATATATATATATATATATATATATCTACACACATACATACATATATACATAAATCATCTATAGGATACGTGTGTTTATTTAGGAGAAAATATGCGTCTGTATGCATATGCATATGTTTTATACATGTTTGTGTGTATAGCGCGTATGTGAGTTTCCCTCTTGGTTCATCATTCTTTTCCTCATTCTCTTCGTAATGAGTTATAATAAATAAACGAAAACAATCCTCTTTAGTTAAATGGTTACCGTTCCAATAAGCACAGGGACTTCAGTGCAAGGGATAATTCAAATCATTCATTTTGTTTTGAAGTTACGGTATTTGGATTATTCAAATTAGCAAAAAGATCCGATGGCCGAGGGATCACAATTTGACTTACATTGGCAGCCTGTTTTCGGAAACTTTCACGTATAATACTGTACTTTTCTTTAAAAAGTAAGTCATTCTAATAACGGTCATGTTTTCTACCCACAGTACTACTACTACTACTACTACTACTACTACTACTACTTTAATAATAATAATAATAATAATAATAATAATAATAATAATAATAATAATAATAATAATAATAATAATAGCTGTTTGTATACCAGACAAATTATTTTGTAGCTCCGGTCTCATCTTTTTTTTTATTTAGACTCAGAAATGAGAAGTCAAGTTTGCTATAAGAAAAATGTGATACTGAAGGCTCCTTGTTTTTTAGAGGAAAGTTTCTGTTACAGCAGTCATCTCTTAAACAGATGATTGCTGTTTCGTATAGGGAAATTCTGTTCCAACTGAGAGATCATTATTTCAAAACAAAAGTAGTTATTGTTTTTTTTTAATGTCCTACCGTATGTGGAACACGGGCTCTAAGCGTTGGCAGCCCGTAAAATAAGCAGAATATTTAGATTTAGTTACCTTGCCTTGGATGGCCATATTACCGAAGCCGTTAGAACACAGTTGCAAGAAATTTTAAAACATTGTTTCCTATCGTTAGTTTCTTATTTGCTCTTGTTACTGTTCTTTACTGTGGGTTCACTGTCGAGGGAGAGCCAACCTCTTCCTGTTTGACCTTAATCCAGGTGTCGTGTACTTGTTTACTTTTTACTTATTTTCGGTGTGGTCTGTGAAACGACCAAGATAAAGTTTTGGAACATGGGCCTCTCAATAAAAAAAAATCTGATATTTATGTACTTTCAATTATATACCACAACTACAGTAAAAAGTCTTCTCTATATCCAGTTTAGAAAATAAACTCCAAATCTCTATCCATGATTCACAGCATTAGTTTTAACCCGATGACCGTAATTTGAAAACCACTTTAGAACTAAAGTTATTTAGAATATCTCAAAACCTTACCTCTGACAAGGAACCATTTCTTCGAAAATAGCTTTGCACCAACAAAAATTCTCTATTATTTTTAGAACCAATTTCTGCACTTTATTATAAGCAACTGATTTCGGTTTAGTGGGAAGGTGATAAAGATGAGGAATCCAATATTGACTTTTTTTTCTCCCCAAATATTTGTATAGGATCAAGTCATTATTATTGTAGCTTTCATGTTCATTAGAAATGTGACAAAAACGTTTCATGATGCTTAAATTTTTACATTTTGGACTAAGAGTACACACGTGACCGTGAAAGTAGATCAGTCATTCAAACGGGGTCAAGTGATGACATCAGTCTGTGTGGTTTATACCCTTACAGAAGGTATACTCCCTGAATAATAATAATAATAATAATAATAATAATAATAATAATAATAATAATAATAATAATAATAAAACATGAAGAAACGTTATCAATACGGAATGAAAATTAATGATGCCGGGGTGACTAGCCTACTTATAGGCCTACCAGTCTATTACATAAAAAAATCTCTGAATCCTTTATAAACCTCACATTTGTTTCTGTACGCATATGTTGATGGTACCGTCTCCACTGGCATCTCGCTCTTCTTTCCTCTTCCAATATCAGCGTCACTATAAAAATGGAAAAAGTTATCGTAAACACTAGAATCGACAACAATATAATTCCAGCAGTCACATCATGCACAGACACGAGCAACGCGATGACCGTCGTAATAATCGTGAATAAAATCGCCAGGAAAAGCAAATACGATCTCAACATCTTCCTATGAGCGTAAAAGACAGCGCACAAAACAAATGACAGTCTAGTGTAGTGCTCTCTTGACCAAAACAAGGGTGGGACTAAGTGTTGGTTAGAGACCGTTAGACTCAGGTTAGAGTCATGTGTTTTCCCCTCTCGGCCCTGTCAGGGTTCCCACACAGCGCCAGATTAGATTAACCTGCCCTCGCGGTGTTACTATGTCAAACCTCATGGTCGATTTGTTACTTCCCCTTTTTTTATAGAGAAGTTTTCGTAGTTATAGCAGTATGTATTGATTCAGATAAAGTGTGTATTGATTGAGCAAAGAAAGCTTATTTTGCGATAACATTTATAAAGTATTGTAGTCCATGCAGTACAAAAAGGAAAACTCTCTCTCTGACTCTCTCTCTCTCTCTCTCTCTCTCTCTGTATATATATATATATATATATATATATATATATATATATATATATATATATATATATATATATATATATATATATATATATATATATATATATATATATATATATATATATATACATACAGTATATATCAGTGGTGAAAATTTTGGCTCGCTTTAGCAAATTTTTTTCATTTCTAAGCTTACTAATCGCCATCGTCGCAACATTTAGCAGTACCAACGTCAGCTAAGGTAAAAGATAGGTCAAGGGCTAGATGATCACCTGGTCTACATTCTCCGCAAAGCTGGTTGAAAACAGGAAAATTTGGCGTCACCCTCTAAAGGCGTAAAAGGTATATTATTATGTCTATATATATATATATATATATATATATATATATATATATATATATATATATATATATATATATATATATGTATATATATAGACATATGTCAATATATATATATATATATATATATATATATATATATATATATATGCATATATATATATATATATATATATATATATATATATATATATATAGCATATGTCGATATTTACATATATATATATATATATATATATATATATATATATATATATATATATATATATATACTGTATATATATATATATATATATATATATATATATATATATATATATATATATATATATATATATATATATATATATGAGCTGTGTATAAATATTCAAATGCATATTTTATACATACGTATATCCATATACAAATGTATATCTATATACACACATACACACACACACGTATATATATATATATATATATATATATATATATATATATATATATATATATATATATATATATATATATATATATCTAATCCTGCATTCTTGATATTTACTTCTTCGACTATCTTTTTCATCAATGCCACACATTTTTTTATTTATTAAAAAAATTACATATACCATTCCCTATTGTGTGAATGCTAGCATTGATAACACCACCACCCCTCTCTCTCTCTCTCTCTCTCTCTCTCTCTCTCTCTCTCTCTCTCTCTCTCTCTCTCTCTCTCTCTCTCTCTCTCTCCAAGCACAGAGAAGCCTTGCAATAGAGCTAAGTTCGTCTCAGTGTTCCATATTCTTGTCCCAAAACACTGACGAGAGATGACTTGGTTGCTATGGTTTCATTCTCAAGACTACCATGACATTGAAGATTCTCTCTCTCTCTCTCTCTCTCTCTCTCTCTCTCTCTCTCTCTCTCTCTCTCTCTCTCTCTCTCTCTCTCTCTCTCTCTCTCTCTCTTTAATTAGGCTGAATCAGAATAATTTCCTTTGTTCTATATTCAGAAAAGTATTTATAGTCCCATCTTATGATCTTATAGACTTGTAGTTGTTAGTCCTTATCTGAAGTAGTTAACCTTAGGATTATTTCGTCTTCGGTCTTTCAGTATTTCGTTTTGATTATAAAATGAAAAAAAAAAACAATGAAAATAAAGTGTGAGGATACATATATTTCAGCAGAAGAAAGTAAAGAAAAAAATCAAATATTAAAGAATTGACAGTGATGGCAAATATCACTTACATCGACAAATAATAAGAAAATTAAGTATCTCTCGATTATTTTCCGTTGCTTATAAATGGTCCATCAATTTTCTTTTTTGCAGCTTTTGTTTATCACTCAATTTTCCTGCTGGCTAACCACTTTTTAAAATGTCTTAACTCCTAAGGTTTTTAATATTTGATCTTCGGTTGAGTTACTCAACATATCGAAAACTTTATTGACAGCTACATTTTACTAGTTTTCACCGGTTTTTTTTTATGGTGAACCGAATATTTATAATTTGGTACTATTAAATTGTAACAGGAGAAAAATGGAAACTATAAATAAACGTTCAAGAAGAAAATATAACCCCCCCCCCCCAGAAAACATAACGCACCGAAGCACCACGGTCAATAACCTTTACCTAATAAGGCTAATAACTTTAGATGCTCTCTCTCTCTCTCTCTCTCTCTCTCTCTCTCTCTCCTCTCTCTCTCTCTCTCTCTCTCTCTCTCTTTAATTAGGCTGAATCAGAATAATTTCCTTTGTTCTATATTCAGAAAAGTATTTATAGTCCCATCTTATGATCTTATAGACTTGTAGTTGTTAGTCCTTATCTGAAGTAGTTAACCTTAGGATTATTTCGTCTTCGGTCTTTCAGTATTTCGTTTTGATTATAAAATGAAAAAAAAAACAATGAAAATAAAGTGTGAGGATACATATATTTCAGCAGAAGAAAGTAAAGAAAAAAATCAAATATTAAAGAATTGACAGTGATGGCAAATATCACTTACATCGACAAATAATAAGAAAATTAAGTATCTCTCGATTATTTTCCGTTGCTTATAAATGGTCCATCAATTTTCTTTTTTGCAGCTTTTGTTTATCACTCAATTTTCCTGCTGGCTAACCACTTTTTAAAATGTCTTAACTCCTAAGGTTTTTAATATTTGATCTTCGGTTGAGTTACTCAACATATCGAAAACTTTATTGACAGCTACATTTTACTAGTTTTCACCGGTTTTTTTTTTATGGTGAACCGAATATTTATAATTTGGTACTATTAAATTGTAACAGGAGAAAAATGGAAACTATAAATAAACGTTCAAGAAGAAAATATAACCCCCCCCCCCCCAGAAAACATAACGCACCGAAGCACCACGGTCAATAACCTTTACCTAATAAGGCTAATAACTTTAGATGCTCTCTCTCTCTCTCTCTCTCTCTCTCTCTCTCTCTCTCTCTCTCTCTCTCTCTCTCTCTCTCTCTCTTCTTTGCACATTTTCCTTCACACAGTATTCAACCTCGAGTCATCAGGATTTGGTTATATCTCTTTTTCCCCCTTAAGTAACAGGGTAATATAAAAAAAAATCTTATAATAATCTTTTATGAAATATAATCTTTTATAGAGGTGGTTTATTCGTAATCTACGGGATTAGGCAATCTCTTTTCCGTTATCATTCGGATTCCTGTCGGGCCTTGAAAACATAAGTCTCTAAGCCGTCCGTCTCTTGATCCCCATAGAATCAATTGACAGGAGTAAGTTCTAGAACCGAATAATCTATCTTTCTAGGACTGACGTTTGTTTGTAGGAAATTACTATTGTGATTTTGTTGGTTGTTCTCTGAAATGCAGTACATAAAGAAAAAAAAAAAGAAAAAAAAAAAAAAAAAAAACAACTCTTGTCATAGTATGGCAAGATGTTGAAGGATAAAATATGCCTGGTGTGAATCTCTGGACTCGTACAAAAACAAATGCAGCCGTTTCTAGTCCAGAGTTTAAACTCGAGCATGTGCCGTGTGACCATTACCTAAAGCCGAAATTACCTTAAAATTACCTTGAAACCATGAAAATTACTTCAAACTAAGGTAATAGCCTTAAAAGTTTAAACTGTATCTACTCCAGTGTACCACAAGGCCTCAGACATGTCAATTCATGTTTGGGGTTTGGCCAGTTTTCATTATCATGCTGGCCAGTGCAGATTGCTGAGGATGGGGGATTTTCATCTGATCGCTCACAGCAAACCAATCTAGTTTGGGTGGTCTTGGCTATTACAGCTTTGCTGATCATGGTGATACACAAACCCTTTCACCACGTTAAGGTATCCCCGTTCAGGAAGGGACTAGAATAGAATATACAAGATAATTTAAAAGTCAACAAATTTAGAATACTATTAAAAAATTGCATGGCTTAGGGTGAAAAACTTTTGCATGTGTTAAACAAATTCTGTTTAAGATACTACCGCTAGAGAGACATTGGGTCCTGTGACTGGCCAGACAGTACTACAGTATATTGGATCCTTCTCTCTGGTTACGGTTTTTTTCCCTTTACCTACACATACACCGAATAGTCTGGCCTATTCTTTACATATTCTCCTCTGTCCTCATACACCTGACAACACTGAGATTATCATTCAATCCTTCTTCACCCAAGGTGTTAACTACTGCACTGTAATTGTTCAGTGACCACTTTCCTCTTGGTAAGGGTATAAGAGGCTATTTAGCTACGGTAAGCATCTCTTCTGAAATAAGGACACTCCAAAATCAAACCATTGTTCTCTAAGTCTTGGGTAGTGCCATAGCCTCTGTACCATGGTCTTCCACTGTCTTGAGTTAGAGTTCTCTAGCTTGAGGTTACACTCGGCACACTATTCTGTATTATTTCTCTTCCACTTGTTTTGTTAAAGTTTTTTTTTTTATATTTTGAATGGTGAAATATTTATTTTTAACGTTACTGTTTTTAAGATATTTTATTTTTTCCTTGTTCCCTTTCCTCACTAAGCTATTTTCCCTGTTGGAGCCCCTGGGCTTATAGCATCCTGCTTTTCCGGCTAGGGTTGTAGCTTAGCAAGTGATAATAATAATAATAATAATAATAATAGTAATAATAAGCAGGTAAGAAATAAGTGAATTAGCAATCCTCTTATCTTTTATCAGACTCACAAATGAAAACACTCCACTTTCCTATAATCTTCATGACATTCTCAGTACTCAAACCGATAATGACAGCCTTGTTAACCCATTTATTGGATGACAGACTAAGCCTTTATGTGAGTCATTACCGGCAATTCTTAATATTAAGTAAAACTGTCCGTTTTTTATTAACAATAGACAGTGGTGTATCCTGACTGGAAATACCTTAAAGTGGTGAAAGGGTTTACGAATCACCATAATCAACAAAGCTGTAATAGCCACGGCCACCCAAACTAGGATGGTCTGCTGTGAGCAATCAGACGAAAATCTCCTACCATCTCCAATCCGCACTGGCCAGCGTACTGATGAAAAGTTGCCATACCACAGTCGCTCATGAATGGCAGAGGCAAGAGACAGTGACATTGTCCTAACAAGCAGGATTATGTCCTAGACTTTAACCATATATCATATGATCAGCGCCCAAGGCCCTTTTCACACAAGCTAAGACTAGGAAGGATGCTGATTACTTAGCAGGTAGACCTATAGGCTCCAAACCCTCCAACATTAGCTCACAAGGTTGGTGAGGTTGCAGACACTAAAGGAACTAACGAGTTCATGCTATCATAGGAGACGTTACCCATAAGGTCACTAAAAATGTATTATTTTTTATATAATGGGATCGTCCATCAATCCATAACCTAAAAAGAAAATACAGCTGAAGAATATTTCCCAGTAATCAGGATATTTAAGAAAACTCACTTTGATGTAAGGGTAGAAAAAAATTTACTTTCTATTGACAATCGTGTCTTTTTTTTTAAATCAAAAGCGTTCATGTGGTTAAGGAGATTCTGCCAGTCTTTATGGCAATCTAATCATATCATTTTGTTTGACTGACCAGACATACAAACACCAAAATTTGGTGTTTCCATAAGTTTCTATTAAAGGTGTCTGGTTTCAGTTCCAGTTCCATCAGAATAGATGCTCACCAGAACGTCAGCCGGGCAAGCCCAACCCCCCATTGTGGTGCCCTACCACAGCAGTAGCCTCCCCAGTAAACAGCTTAAACTCACGGGCCTGGGCGGGGATCGATCTCTTGCCACGCGAATGCGAGGCAAACACATTACCACTGTACTAGCCAGTAACTTTTAAAACTATGTTGATTTGGGAACACCTCTAAAAAGCTATGTTGATTTTAGAACACTTCTAAGAAACTATGTGGATTTGAGTGCACCTATATGAAAGCTATGTTGATTTGAGATCATCTATAAAATGCTATGTTGATTTAAGAGCACCTCTAAATAGCTATGTTGATTTGAGTACACCTATATGAAAGCTATGTTGATTTGAGAGCACCCCTAAAAAGCTATGTTGATTTGAGAGCACCTCATTATGAGTGCATCTCTAAAAATGCTATGTTGATTTGAGATCACTTCTAAAATGCTATGTTGATTTCAGAGCACTTCTAAATAGCTATGTTGATTTGAGTGCAGCTATATGAAAGCTATGTTGATTTGAGAGTATCTATAAAATGCTATGTTGATTTAAGTGAGCTCATCTATAAAACGCTATGTTGATTTGAGAGCACCTCTAAATAGCTATGTTGATTTGAGTGCAGCTGTATGAAAGCTATGTTGATTTGAGAGTATCTATAAAATGCTATGTTGATTTGAGAACATCTATAAAACGCTATGTTGATTTGAGAGCATCTCTAAATAGCTATGTTGATTTGAGTGCAGCTGTATGAAAGCTATGTTGATTTGAGAGTATCAATAAAATGCTATGTTGATTTGAGAACATCTATAAAACGCTATGTTGATTTGAGAGCACCTCTAAATAGCTATGTTGATTTAAGTGCAGCTGTATGAAAGCTATGTTGATTTGAGAGTATCTATAAAATGATATGTTGATTTGAGAGTATCTATAAAATGCTATGTTGATTTGAGAGCAAATATAAAAAGCTATGTTGATTTGAGAGCATCTATAAAACGCTATGTTGATTTGAGAGCATCTATAAAACGCTATGTTGATTTGAGAGCAAATATAAAAAGCTATGTTGATTTGAGAGTATCTATAAAATGCTATGTTGATTTGAGAACATCTATAAAACGCTATGTTGATTTGAGAGCATCTATAAAATGCTATGTTGATTTGAGAACATCTATAAAACGCTATGTTGATTTGAGAGTATCTATAAAATGCTATGTTGATTTGAGAGCATCTATAAAAAGCTATGTTGATTTGAGAGCATCTATAAAACGCTATGTTGATTTGAGAGCATCTATAAAACGCTATGTTGATTTGAGAGCAAATATAAAAAGCTATGTTGATTTGAGAGTATCTATAAAATGCTATGTTGATTTGAGAACATCTATAAAACGCTATGTTGATTTGAGAGCATCTATAAAAAGCTATGTTGATTTGAGAGCATCTATAAAACGCTATGTTGATTTGAGAGCAAATATAAAAAGCTATGTTGATTTGAGAGCATCTATAAAACGCTATGTTGATTTGAGAGCATCTATAAAACGCTATGTTGATTTGAGAGCAAATATAAAAAGCTATGTTGATTTGAGAGTATCTATAAAATGCTATGTTGATTTGAGAACATCTATAAAACGCTATGTTGATTTGAGAGCATCTATAAAAAGCTATGTTGATTTGAGAGCATCTATAAAACGCTATGTTGATTTGAGAGTAAATATAAAAAGGTATGTTGATTTGAGAGCATCTAGAAAACGCTATGTTGATTTGAGAGCATCTATAAAACGCTATGTTGATTTGAGAGCAAATATAAAAAGCTATGTTGATTTGAGAGCATCTATAAAACGCTATGTTGATTTGAGAGCATCTATAAAACGCTATGTTGATTTGAGAGCAAATATAAAAAGCTATGTTGATTTGAGAGCATCTATAAAATGCTATGTTGATTTGAGAACATATATAAAACGCTATGTTGATTTGAGAGCATCTATAAAAGTGCTATGGTTATTTGAGAGCATCTATAAAAGTGCTATGTTGATTTGATAGCATCTTTAAAAAGCTATATTGATTTGAGAGCATCTATAAAACGCTATGTTGATTTGAGAGCATCTATAAAAGTGCTATGGTTATTTGAGAGTATCTATAAAACGCTATGTTGATATGAGTGCATCTCTAAAAATGCTATGGTGATTTGAGAGAAATTCTAAAAGCGAAGTTGATTTGTCATTATAACTTCAAAAATTAGCCAGTATTCATAACAGGTAATTATATTGGTAGAAAAAAAAATAGAGGAAATATTTGATACAATTCTAATATAAGTTTTGTTGATAACTACTGAATTTATTTAGGGAGAGAGAATGGTGAGGCACGATTGATTATTCAAATCTTCTTACTTTACTTACTTTACTTTGACGGCTGCTTTGCCGGTCCCATACAGCAGGGGAACCCCACTCTCTACAAGACCTCCATTATAGTTTTACCTTGTTTATTCATAGTAATTTTACGTTTCATATTACGTATTGCTCATTTACTGTTAAATCGTCACTGTTATATGACTGATGAAATAAGAAAGTCTTCAGTTTTCTCTTGAAAGTCTCAATGTCTTCAATCATTAGGAGGTCTCAGGGGAGCTTGTTATATAGTCTCGGGGCCGCATATTTAAAGGTTCTGGAGCCTACAGTAGACATATATATATAGGTTCAAATAATTTGAAACCATCAATAACTATTCTCGTGTCGACACGATTTGTTGGCTGCGCAGTGTGTAGCAATTCCCTTAAGTATTTTGGACGCCCGGTTCTGATAACTTGGTGGGTTATTGTACATATTTTAAATTAAATTCCTGCTTTTATAGACAGCCAGTGTAAATCAATTAGTATAGGGAAATACGAACTAACAATAGCCTTTCTAATTTGGAATTGCATTATGTTGTTGTTATCATTATTATTATAATTGTTAATAATGATAATAATAATAATAACAATAATGATAATAATAATTATTATTATCATTATTTCTTAATCATCATCATTATTATTATTATTATTATTATTATTTATTTATTTTGCCTCGGCACAGGCCCCCGTTGTTATTAGCAGGGATCATCATGACGTCAGCGGAACTGATTCGCCCTTCCGGGAGACGTCCAATGTCTACGATGGATCTGCTTTTACTGCCGGTGAGAAGTTGTTGTTGTTGTTGGAGTATTATAGCCAACACTTGTTGTTGGCACAAGTAAACCTCTTCAGATTTTATCTCCGAAATTGTTTTCTTTTTTATTATTTCTTTATTTATCAATAGGGTGCAAGTTTTTTTTTTCTACTTTTATCGTTATGCTATTAATCCGTTTTTTTTTTTTCATTTTTGTGCAGTGCTTTTTCTTTTGTGCTCGAGTAATTTTTTTTTTTTTAAATACATTTTTATCCTTATTTGGAATAGTGTTACTGTCCGTTTCTGTAACAGATTCTGCTGCATAATTCTTGAAGTTTATGAATGTATTTTTTTTTCAGTTTTGTTGGTTTTCGCAACCAAGAGTCCATAAACTAGAAAATTTACTTCCATTTAAAGTAATGACTATTGTTCTTAGCACCTCAAATCTACTAAGTGATAATGTAATTCAAATGAGCTCCAGCAGTTTCTTTGTGACTTTAAGTTATCTTTATAGAGTAATTAGAAAATGATATATGCCATGTAATACGTGCTGGTTAGTGACTGCTCAAGTGAGTAAACTTCTGTTGGTCTTTATTTTATAATCCAGACATGGCTGTTCAGAACTTCGTCGGCGACTCCTTCAGAGGAGCTACCTGGGTCGCCCTTCACAACGGCGGAGGCGTTGGATGGTTTGTATTCTATCTATCTATCTATCTATATATCTATATATTCATATATATATATATATATATATATATATATATATATATATATATATATATATATATATATATATATATATACACATATACATATACATATATATATATAAATATAATTATAAATATATATATATATATATATATATATATATATATATATATATATATATATATATATATATATATATATATGTACTTCACTTAAATTTTCTAACACTAAAAATAATATCCTTTATTCTTAATATTCTTATACTTGGTATGGAAACTTACAAGACCAGATATTTCATGTAAAATTTTTCTTATCATCGTTTTTATCATGAAAATAAATAGATCTATAATTCTTTTATTATAATCAATATCGATACCATTATCATTATCAGAGATTTTTCCCAACTTACGGGTAATAAAATGACCATTATGCTTACTCAGGGGTGAGGTCATGAACGGAGGATTTGGTCTTGTGATTGACGGTTCCGAAGATGCACACTACAGGGTCACTCTACTGTTGAACTGGGATGTGTCTAATGGCGTCGCTCGTAGGTAAGTATTGTGAGATTTGGTAAAAATAGACCCGGACTTCTGAACTATGAGTAAGTTACTACTAGATTATCTTAAAGAAAAGGAAGTATACATTTGGCAGACAGTTTTTCACGTCCCCCTGAAAAACCCCCCTTAGAAAAACTACTTTAAGGGCATTGCTATAGTCATCCCTACAGGAAAATCGATTTGATAATCAGTGGACATTAAAAAGAAACTAGATGAGATCATGGCAGGAAACGATAAGCTTTCCGCTTTCTTCACAGACGATTGTCCAGTTGCCATCCAATTGCATACCAAAGTTCTTAATCAGAAAATAGCTATCAGCTAAGATGGAGATAAGAATACACTGTAGGTAGATGTGTTCTATTCAACTCTGGGACCAGTAAAACTTTCTCACATACTTGTTATGCCACGCATGATTGTTTAATTATTCAAAATATGCATAAATCTATACGGGCCGTTAACTCCTGAACATGTTCCCATTGAATAAAACGAAGAATGATAGAAATGAAATATGAAAAATTTGATAAAATTTTACCTAAGGTGAACCACTTTCTTTTCTGTGATGCAGGGCGTGGAGCGGCAACCAGAACGCCCAGGAAACCATTGCCAGAGCAATGGGTCAAGATCCTCGACTCAAGGTCACTGTGCCGAACTATGCAGACGCAAAAATGGTGGCACAGGCACTACAGAAGAGCAAGTAGATAGTCAACAGTGCCATCGAGTTATTAACAAGAGGCTCTTGGCACCATTAATGATTGTCATTCTTTTACTTGTCTTTTACTTTTCTTGTTATATGATCCAGTTCTTTGAGCTATTTTAATTCAAGATATAATCATAAAGGAAATATTATAATTAAGGGCTCGTTTACATAACTTAACACCCTTCTTCCTAAAAGAATGATATTGTTATCCAGAGAGAGAGAGAGAGAGAGAGAGAGAGAGAGAGAGAGAGAGAGAGAGAGAAAGAGAGAGAGAGAGAAGCCTGACTATTCTTAAGATGTATTAACTAAACGCAGGGGTTCTCAACCTTCTCGGCCCATGCACCCCTTTCACCATTTGCAATGATGTCATTTCCCCCCCCCCCACCCCACTTCCCGTCTTTTCCAAAGGTTGTCTCAAAAATTGCATTGCATATAATATGCAAATATCACTAAAAATCCTTTTATTTTCTTTTTTTCAAACTGAATTATACATTTACAGCTTTACATGGATTATTTGTGTAATGGAATATTACAAATAATATGCAAATTGAAAATATTGATGGATATATAAAACTTGAATGAAAGTAAAATAGTTTTTTTTTAATTTATAAGAACTACTTAACAGGCCAAACTGAAGCTGATGCAATTATTTTTATTCAGAAGATTACATTTCATCGATTGACGAAACCTGTGATTTTTTTTTTTTTTTTAGCCAATTCTGGGATACCCGGATGAGTGCTTGAAAGGCCACAACGCAGGTAATTTTCTACCTCTAATCTACTGCGATGCTTCGTTTTAATTTGTAACAGAGTTGAAAAGCCTGACTCACAAAGATATGTCGATACAAACGGAAGCAATACACGGATAGCCATTTCTGCCACTTTTGGGTAGGAATCGCACATCAGAGGCCAAAATTCTGTTATTGATTTCTCATCGAACATATCTCTTACATCCAAATAACTTTTTAACTCCAAAAACTCATCTTAACAATCATGAGGAACTTTTTCTACCGACAGTTTGAATGGAATTCTGACTAAATCCAACTAATCACTAAGTTCGTGAAAATATCGTCTGAATTCATTTTCCAGTGCTGTCAAATGCTACAAAATCTAATTTTTTGCAAATTGTGGAAGTACCTTGTCTTCAACACAAACATCAAGAATGGATGGCAGTTTCTCAAACATGGCTACATTTTCTGCATTTACCCTTTTCTTCTAATTTTCATGCTTGCTCATGAAAGCTTCTAAGGCATCTACGAATTCTATAATGTCTGTATTCCTTCCTTGCATCTGAAGATTCAGTTTCTTCAGTTGCTCAATTATATCAACCAAATAGGCAAGACGCATGATCCATTCCTCATCACACAGCCAGGCAGGAAATTCTGTTTTACCTTGCACTTCAAAAAACAATTTGAGCTCATCTCTTTAGATGAAATACTTGCTCAGTTACATTTCCTCTTGAACGCCAACGAACATTTGTGTGAAAAAGAAGCGAATGATGGGTTGCATCCATATCAGTACATAACTGCTTGAAAAGTCGTGAGTTGAGAGCCCCTCCTTTGACGAAATTTACAATTTTAATTGTTTGATCCAAAACCTAATCTAGCGGAGCAGGAAGTGCTTTTGAGGCTAGTGTCTGACGATGGCTCATACAATAAATGCCTTTCACTTTTGGAGCTCGCTTTTTCACACATACTTGGAATTCTGATTTTGTCCCTAACATAGCTGGTGCTCCTACAATACCCACTGATATTATACCACGAAAGATTTTCTGATTCAAAAAAAGATGAAACCTTCTCCAAAATATCAGAGGCCTTGGTAGAACAAAAGAGAACTCCTCTTTAAATGAACCTGAGTGAACATACCTTGCAAACAGCATCAACTGGGAACATGAGGCCACATCAGTTGATTCATCAAGTTTAATTGAAAATAAGGTAAATGCTAAAGACTTTATCTCCTGCACAACTCGATCCTTGATATTAGCTTCTCAGTTATTTATAGTCCAGGAGTTCCCAACCTTGGAGTTGCCAAGTAATTTTCTTGGGACCTACTTAATTCCCTAGCCATCTGTCTCTTCCTCAGTACCTTTTCCAATCCTAGGATTAATTTGGGTGGTCACTTGTATATTACTGTCTAATCCATTTTTCCTGGGCCACGTGACAGGCCAGTTACGCCAAAGCCTATAATTGCTCTCCTCGACCATAAACTTACTTCTGTCACAATTCACCCCCTGAAAGGCCAAAATTCACCCCTGGGGATAAATTTCACCCCCATTGAGAACCTCTGAACTAAAGATTACCAGTGGCGGACAGGAAAGGTAGGTAAGTAATAGGAATAAATTTGAAGTCTTACCACTGAGCATTAGTGTCACCATTAAGTAACAGAATGCAAAATTATACTGTTTTGTTTCATTAGAAAACAATAACATTGTAAAAAAAAAAAACAACGTTAACTGCATTGAAATAAAAGAAACCTGGGTATAGATATGATAAAATAGAATTATATTCTTAACGACGTACATTCTGGCAGTATAAAGTTGATAAAATATATTTCTTCCTAGTATTAACATGTTTCTGAAACATGTTTCGTAATCTAGTTATCTTAGAAGAAACACTTGTTCACCTGGTCGATTTTGTTATTTCCATTTTTTGAAAAGCAAGTACTCAAATGATTTACCATCTAATTTTTATTCAATTCAATAAAGTTTTTTCTTTTTTTTGGTGCAATTTACATCATGTGTCCAGGACACAGGAATTCCTGCCACACCTCGCTCTGAGGACATACACCTGGTTACACCATTACTGCGCGGCGAGTAACCTAATAGATACTGTAGATAGAGGTGGTAGGTGGGGCTACACGCAGGAAGTCGCCGAGCAGTTAAAATGTCGGGTGTACCACGAATTCATGTGTCCAACACTACGTGTATATACAGTATATATATATATATATATATATATATATATATATATATATATATATATATATATATATATATATATATATATTTATATATATTATATGTATATAAATTTATTTATGTATATATATGTATATATACATATATATATGTATGTATGTATGTATGTATGTATGTATATATACACACATACTGTATATATATATATATATATATATATATATGTATGTATGTATGTATATTATAGATAAGCAGATAGATCGATATAGATATATATATGTACACACAATCGTATTCAAATTCTATGTAAATGAAAAACAACGTATCTCGATTGTAATTAAAGGAAAGAAATGTGAAAAATTCAAAAGATAATGGGATTGTAATTGAGACACTATTCTCAGAGGATAAGGACACACAGCCAGTTCTTTACCTAGTCATTTATTGCTAACAATATTTACAGTATTCGAAATAAAGTATCAAGAAAATGCATTATAAAAAAAAGAACAACACAGCGTGGCATTTTTTTTCGGATGAAGCATGAAGAAAAACAATGGAAGCACGAACAAAAGAAAGAATTTAACTTCATTCTTCAAGGACTCGCAGAAAATATAAGCAACGTATGCAGTAATGGCCTTTATGCTATCTCTTTATCACTGTAGTTATAAAGGTAAAACGAAGCCAGATCTATCATTCTAAAGCGCAAAAACTTCCTTCACTTCATTAACTTCAATAGTGTCATTATCACAAAGTTATCTTTAAAGGTATATGGGGTACTTATCAGTTACCTTACTCTTTCTTTGAAGTGTTCACATTCAAAATTGCTTATCACTAGATCATTGTGTAACACTTATCAGAATAATTATTTACTTTCTTGATTTGCAAATTGTCTTTTTTTTCAAAATTGACTTTTTCTTTTATTTCTGTACTTTTTAACCAACGGAATTTCAAGAGAGGGAAAAGTATGGTCACTGAAATGGAGAATTCGAGTTTTAAACATACAATTGTCTAGACATTTTCTGAGGGAGCAACACCCTTTCTAATATATTGAGCAACATCAGATCAATATTGCTTTCGTGCTGAATTCACTATATCTTGCTTTATCTTCACCATTTTCCAACTGTCTGTGAAATAAACATCCATTAACATTCCTTTTGCGAAAATCATGATCAACAATGATGTTCGAAGTCCTGAAGGAAGTGAAGCGTAAACACGAGATATTATATCCTAGACTTGGTTCCTACCCCAGTTGTCAAATAGGTTTTCCATTTCTCTGAAGGAAGCTGCAATTGAAGAAGAGCACTGGACGTTGTATGACCAGTCACAGACCAGAAGCTGTTGGTTGAAGAGTGTGCCCTCTGGACACAGGAAAGAGGCACTGCGGCGACCCCAGCACACGTGAAACACCTGTAAATAGTATCAAATATATAGTTATTTTAAACATATTTTTACAACATTGATTTGATAGTAGGTTATATATACTGTTAAAAAAAGCCGTAATTTTAATCGGAAATTCTCCGTAAAAATATAATGTTCTCAGCCGTATTCCAGTAAATAGTATCAAACATATAGTTTTTTTAAACTTATTTTTACAACATTGATTTAATAGTAGGTTATATATACTGTTAAAAAACCCGCAATTTTAATCGGAAATTCTCCGTAAAATTATACTGTTCTCAGCCGTATTCCAGTAAATAGTATCAAACATATAGTTTTTTTAAACTTATTTTTACTACATTGATTTAATAGTAGGTTATATATACTGTTAAAAAAAAGCAGTAATTTTAATCGGAAATTCTCCGTAAAAATATACTGTTCTCAGCCGTATTCCAGTAAAATACATGCTACCGTAACTTTCCAATACCTTGTTATTATCTTTTACGGGTTAGTGACCGTAATATCACTCCTTTACGTCAATATATCCTTTTTTAAAACGACAGATTTCTGGCAACATTTATTCCAGGGTTTTACCATTTTTTATGCAAATTTTTAAGTGTATAGTGATGAGGATGATAAAAATAGAATAAAAACCTTCAGACAAACGTCTATTACTAAACTACTCTCACTCGAAGATTCCTTTCTTTTAAAATGCAATGATATTTTCTATGAGATTATTTCGAAGTGCGAAAGCAAATATGTTCTTGTGGAGACTAGTAGATTTCCCTTCCTATAATAATGCGTCTGAACCTAATTCTGCAAAGGGGACCATTTGATAATCCTTTATTTCATCTTGCCGTTGTATGAGAAAATGCGCGATGATGGTCAGAAACATTTGAATATCCCTGTACCGAAAATAACCTGAATTTGCATGTATTAGTACAGTTTTACCAAAATTGGGATATCTATTATCTTTTTTACTTCATGCCATATATTTTTTAGATGATTCATACGAAAAAGTTACTCGAATCTTCCGCAAATTAAGGGTTACTGAAATATTTACCAATGAATATTATTCCTGATTATCATCTTAAGATGCACTTGAACTGCCATGTTAGTTTTTCTCTCGATGGTATTTTTTTTTGTCAATGCATTGTGGGTAAAAGTGCCCGATCGTCATTTGTTTTTGGTTATGAAGTATGGGTACTATAAAAATGTTGAAACCTGATTGGTTGCTTTGTTTCGAGATTATCCAATTAACTGCGCTTTTGGAATTCATACGTCCTAAATAAGTGAGCAAGTAGTTGTTTGTCATAGATTACGTTGCGCAGACGTCCAGAGGTTGTTACTTCTCATATTTTGAGGTTATTTGCCGGTTTCATGGACATTACAATTGAACTCCTGAAGTAGTCAATATGTTTCCGCGTGAACAGACTGATCCCTAACCTTCGGCGTCTGGAACTTTGATTCTATTCAAGGTAAGTGAAGTGGTTAATCAAAAGGTTACGGCAATATTTTTCGATTTACCTCTTTAAGTTTGTTTGATAATTAACAGCGAAATACTAGCCCACGGGGCTAACGCTTGTAGCGAAACATAGTCCACTTACCAAAACATAGAGGCAGTGAGATATTGTAATGTTTAATCGAGAGCGAAGCGAGCATTCGGCAGGGCAAAACACAATAAATAATTAGCTCAAGTAACGAGGTATAATAGGCTAATATTATGATGAAAACTGCTACGAACGACTCAACTCTATAGAAAATGGTTCGGAAGATCACGTTTTCTATGCATCTGGAAGTACAGTATGGCAAACAAAACCTCAAGTGTTTTGACCGCGTTTCATTACAAGCCTACTATTCGATTTTGATTACGATGATTGGTGTGGTTAAATTAGACAGCTTCTCTTATTTTACAAGTGTTTATATTCACCCATCCTAAAACCCTGATTTTCCAGTGTGGAACCCCACTATCGTGTCTCAAAATCTAATTATTTGCGGCAGAAATAAAGGTCAGATTTGTGGAAAACACACTAAGTAAGCTAAAAAACCTAATTTTTATATCGGATATCCGAGTTTGATTTAAACTGTAGTTTTACCAATTCGTGATATAATGCAAACACTAAAAGATGACAATTTAAAGCTAAATTTTTCAATATCCACTTCTCCATTTACAAACAATATATGGATGAGATGTTTAAACATGACATTTATCATATAGAATTATGAAAAAATTTATTTCCCTGGAATAATTCTTGAAAGTAACTAAAAAATTATATCTAAAATGAACACACACTCAAAAATACTAATCAGAAATATCAGTATTGTAGGTGGAAAACATAGCCATTACACAAAATAGGATTACTTTTTAAAACCGTACTTATATTGTGAGAATAAAAATGCTTTGATAACTTTCAAAGATTCCTCAGCTGAAAGAAACAAGCAATTTGTATCAATGGTAATGATCCAGCTTCTACATTTACTGCTCCATCTACAATTTACATTTAACCAATGGAGATTCCCTTACCGTGATAATATCTCACCTGACAATTAGTTTCTGGATCTGCATAGTATCCACCAAAGTCTTTAGAAGCACATTCAAATCCAGTTTTAGGGATAGTACGAAGGGTCGGATAGTCGGGGCCACTACTTGAAGGGAATGTATTAGCATTACTATTGTCTGAGTTAACTAAAGTTCTTGTCTTACCGTCTCTCGGTGGAGGCTGTGACAATTTGCCACTATCAGTGCGTTTGGATTCCTTGTTGGCCTGAAAAAAGTTTGGTGAGCTACTCAGTAAAAACTTGCCATCAAATTTAGGGAAAGGATTATGGGGTTTTGTAGCGGGCACTAGATTTTGACCAGGGTTGAAGAACTTGCCAACAGACAAACTAGACTGCTTTTGTGGACTTGATGGCTGTTTAAAATGAGGTGTTTGGGATTTAGGCAGGACAGGAGCTCCAGGTATTTGTAATCCAGAGGTACCACTGGATGTTACAGACACCGATGGAGACAAAACTGGGAATTTGAAAGGAGACTGAGATTGAGAGTTCTGCGGTTTGATCGTAGGTTTCCTCTGTAGTGAGTTAGGGGTAATAGGTAGAGGAGTAGAAAAGGTTTGAGTTGTTTGGTGTTTCGTGTTTGAATGCAGATTAGGAGAAGAGGCAGGAAATGCTGTGGTATGTTGCTGCTTTGGGAAGGACTGCTTTATATTAGAAAATGTGGGAGAAGGGGTTGGAAGGAATATTGGTGTGGATGAACCAGAAAATGTTTTGGGAATTCTGGTACTAGGTATTGTAGTAGTGGTAATAGTAGTTCCGAAAAAGGATGCTGGGGCTAATGTTGGTTGGCTATGTGAAATAAATGATGCAGGAGGAGGTGATGAGGAAATTGGTCGCGGCAATGGTGGTGAAGTCAAGGGCCTCCAGAATGATTTTCTGGTAGAAACATCATTCTTCGTTGATGAAAACGTGCTCGTTTTCTGAAAAGGTGGTCGAGAAGTTGATATGCGTTTCTGTGTTGCAAGGGAGTTGTGAGGTTTATCATTTTGTCCATAAGACAGATAACTTGATTTTTCAATGACCGCTGTGTTTCTGTTTTGCAAATTTTTGGGCGTATGAGAAGATAGACCTGTGGCACCATTTCTTTGTCCAAATGATGTCTGTTGAGAACCTATAAGATTACTGAATTCAGTTGTTGTCACAGGTTTACTTGTTGAAGACTGAAATGTATCTGTGTCCTCTAGAGATGAATAGGAACTTGTCAGTAAGTTAGCTGAAGAGGATAAGGGAGAGGCTGTAGAGGCTTTTCCTTGGGTTATGGTGTTCTGCAGGTTTTCTGTAACATGTTCAAGATTCTGGAGGCCCGATGCCCTCTCTACAGGCGCAACAACACCAGAAACTTGTGGAGGAAAGTAGATCTTTACTCCTTCAGGAAGAATCGTTGCAAGGGCAGTGCTCGGTGGAGGATCATCTACGTCAACTTGTACAAAATAAGAATAATCTGATGTATCTGTGTTAACCCCATTACCCTGGAAAGGGATTTTGAGGCTCGTTGGTAGTTCCTGGTAGGAACTCTTGAAACGTATTTGACGCTGGTGCTGAAACAGAAATTGCATTTTGGATTTAGAAAGCTCCCGAATAGTTTGCTGTCAGACTTTCAGCTGTTAAAAACTATAGGGGTCTATTAAATATTAATTGTAATAAGAATGAGAATAAGGTTGAAAAAAACATTAATCATGATCATTAGAACAAAATTTACAATAGAAGTAACTAACGTGATAGTGAAGACTGTTTGTGATACAAATAGAAGAGCCAGTATCATAACATACCCTTATATTCTCATCTGTCTTTAAGATACCATCTTGTTCTGATGAATTGTTGACGATAGGCATAGAAAGTGGGGTTTGCTCATCTGTGTAAACATCCATGGCATGGTCTGTCAACTCGCTTTCCCCGGAATCAAAATCTAATGAGTACAAAAGAAGGATTTGGAAAACGAAATAACGCCTTTCTAGATAAAGTACTTCAAATTATAAGATAACTTATTGGGAAAATTTATGATGTTGACAGTAAGGATGGATGTTGCCATATATTGTAGTTTCTCACCTGCATCAGCTGATGCTAGGCTAACAATGGTTAAAACATAAATAACTCGAAGAAACTTCTTCATCTTGGATGGAAGCTTGAAGAAAGCCATGGGACGTAATTTTTCATAAGACGATGATTAGCAGCAATTCTGGGTTCATGGAAGAGGTTGAGGAGCTCTTGGTCTTAGAGTCATCCATCAAGGGAGAGGAGATCTCATCTCACAACGCGTAGAATCCTCAGTCTGTCAAAGAGAGAGAGAGAAGGATCACTTACAAGAGAATGATAAGCCTAAGTTTTGTTAATTTGTCTGAAAGTTATAGTTATCTCACTTACCTTTTAAGTTCTATTGCTAAAGAATACTAAATGACTTGCATTGGAAAATTGAGAAACACACTATCATATGGCAGTCTTTCTAAAGGGTTTTACAATGACTGTTAAACAAGACTCCTAAATTCGAGACTTTTTAAGTTATTGAGAGAACCAGTTGCAGATGAATCCGATGGTAAAGAGCAAATGTATCATGACTCGTTGAACTGAATGAGAGAGAGAGAAAAAAAAAATAAAAAACCCATTGCAAATACACTTTCGAATGAGATTTATGAGGAAAATATCTATGGATGGGAACTATTAAGGAGAACAAGCTCTGATTATCTTATGAATGTCTTTCGGAATGCCTGCTCTTTTGGAATACTTTATCAAAGTCTTGTAATGTATTTAAAGGTAATATATCACAGGGGAATATCAGGTTCTGCTGTTTCAAATGTGTTTATGGACTAAAATATATAATGCAAATATAATTTGGTTATAAATCCATTTTTCACAGTTTATTCAATATCAAACCCATTTGAAACGTTCTGTCAAGTTCATAAAAGTCTAAATTGACCAAGATGCAAAAGGTTGGGAACTATATCAAGCTCCTTTATTTGATAAGAACAAACTTGTGAGTAAAATATCTTCTCATATGAACTTATATGGATACTTATGCATAGATACAAACGTAAAGAAGTGAATGACCCATTTGTCTTTTTTATCATATATGGGCTCTTATCTAATCTGCATCTAACAAGTAGTTAGTTATCAGTATTATCTAAACCCCCAACATTGGATGGCAGTTATGTTTTTATTTATTGTATGTGCGCCTATATGTGTGCGCGTTTGTGTGTCGATATGTGTATGTTTTAGAAAGATTTCTCAAGAAAAGGGGACCAAACTTGATGAGCCTCGCCAGATAAGTTTATCAAGTGTCCTTCTCGAGATAGTTAACTTTTAAGAGAAAGGGGCTCACTGTTGACATACATTTAAAGGTTGGCTCCAAAGTGTGTTACGCTTTCCGTTCCTAGCAAATATTTGGAGGTAATATTACTAGCTCATGTCCCCTCCATTCTTGCAGATGACCAATTACCTCCGTTCTATTTCTCTGCTCAGAGTAATAGAGGTGGAGAACTTATCATACATACACACATACATACATATATACTTATATACATGTATACAGATGTCTATGATGTATATGCAGTATACTTATTTATTTATTTTTAGTACACACACTCATATATATATATATATATATATATATATATATATATGTATATACATATGCATATATATATATGTATATATATATATATATATATATATATATATATATATATATATATATATATATATAAATGTATATATGTATTATGCTGTCCTTGTTAGCAGAACACCACAGGATTTGCAGTGCTTGCTTACCAGAATGCATGAAATATCACACCAGCTTGGGCTGAAGATAAATAGAAGAAAGACAGAGATGACGAGAACGGAGTATGCAATGGAAGATGAAATACCATTGGAAGGAGAAAGGATTAATAAGATAAAATCATTCAAATATTTAGGAACTATGATCTCCAATACAGTATTTAGAATTAGACAATGGCTAGGTTAATAAATATTTGTAAATCCAATCGCCTGAAATTACATATAAAAATCAGACTATAATAGTTTAGTGAGATCGGTGTTACTATATGGACATGCGTCATGGTATGACAATAAAACAATCTCCAATAGATTTAGTAGATTTGAGAACAAAGCCCTCAGGAGGATATTGAGAGTTAAATGTCAGGACAAGATTAGGAATGAAACTATAAGAAAGATTATTTCAGTGCCATATGTGGATGAGATCATGATGAGGGGTAGATGGAGATGGTTTGGGCAAGCTCTCCGCACTCCCCAAGAGAGATTAGGTCACCAAACGTTCAGCTGGGCTCTACAAGGCACTAGAAGAGTTGGAAGACCCGGGCCTACGTGGCTGAAGAATATGAAGTGTGCAGCAGAAGATGATGAATGGAGAAGTATTGAATTAAAAGCTTAAGACAGAGACGACTGGGATAAATCTAACCGAGGCCCTTTGCGTCAATATGCGTAGGAGGAGATGATGATGATGATGACGATGATATATATATATATATATATATATATATATATATATTATATATATATATATATATATATATATATATATATATATATATATATATATATATATATATATATAAATCAGTACAAACGGTGTGATTAGAAACAGCATTATCTAGTAAGTTCTCTCTCTCTCTCTCTCTCTCTCTCTCTCTCTCTCTCTCTCTCTCTCTCTCTCTCTCTCTCTCTCTCTCTCTCTCTCTCTTATATATATATATATATATATATATATATATATATATATATATATATATATATATATATATATATATATAATTTTTGGTTGTAAATAG
>NC_090747.1:82906377-82923877 GCF_036898095.1 Palaemon carinicauda
AGGATTAGAAATGAAACTATAGGAGAGATTACTCGAGTGCCATATGTGGATGAGATTATGATGAGGGGTAGATAGAGGGTGTTTGGGCATGGTCTTCGCACTCCCCAAGAGATGTTAGTTCACCATACGTTTGACTGGGCTCCACAAGGCACTAGAAGAGTTGGAAGACCCAGGCGTACATGGCTGAGGACTATGAAGAGCGAAGTAGGAGATGATGAATGGAGAAGTATTGAATTTAAAGCTCTAGATAGAAACAACTGGCGAAATCTTACCGAGGCCCTTTGCGTCAATAGGCGTAGATGATGATGATGATCTCTTACTGGGATCAACCCCTATTCTATTCAAATCATGCTATCAATCATGCCACGAAAGCCTTCGAAATAAGTTGGAACGTAATTACTAACTGCATTTCAGAACTTTTTGAAACTGTCACAGGAAAGGAATAGGGAAGAACATTAATTTGAAAGTAATGAAACATCGTGATCCAATAGGATAAAACTAGAATAGGTGTTACATGCTCTATAAACAAGAGTCTACTGTATATGCTGTTAATATGTACGATAAAATGTGTTTACCTTATACAGCAAACGTATTTTTTTTTTCTTGTGGTCTGAGCCAGAAATTATTCTCTTAAAAACCGGTAAGCATGAATATAGATTTAAATAATATAATTAAAAATAAGATTAAGAATTACACAAAATGCATACCCTTATCACAAATACATGGCAATATAAAGTTATTACAACTGCTTAAGGTATAAACTAAACGATATTTCTTATCAGTGCTTATCGCTATAAGATCAAGTACTAATTATTCTATATCAAATAAGAAGTTAATTTAGATTTAGTAGAGTTGCCAACATTTCTTATGAATTTACGCATTTCATATTCCGCTAAAATTAGTATTATTACTGATAATACTTTTTTCATCATCATCATTATGTCCTACGCCTATTCACGCAAAGGGCCTCGGTTAGATTTAGATTCCTTAATCAAATGTGTGGCGTCATATCGTAAATATGTTTATTGCAACTGTAGTCTTAAAAACTAGATTCCATTATCTAAATGTCATAACTTAATTACTTAACTTCTTTGATAAGTGTCTTATTGCATAGCTAATTATCAACTCATCGATTTGTCATTGTTGTTGCTGTGTTTTTACAAGCTAAGCTGCGCACCTAGTTGGAAAAGCTAAATTTCAATCTAAGGCCATGAAAAGAAAAAACAAAAAACATAGAGTGGATAAAAAGTGAAGCATCGAATGAACTATGAAAGAAAATGTAAAGTAAAACCGATACTATAGGTCTAATTAATAAAGGGGAAAACAAAGATGAATAATGCATGAAATTTGTATTATTAATATTCATTTGTAACAAGTTTCCACTTCCAAAGTTCGCTGATTCAACTACGTGATCAGTAAGAACATTCCTGTTTCACTTTCATCATTGCAGGAATAAAGCCTAAAGAATGGTATGTGGTATTGAACCTGAAAAGCAGAGAAGTTATTAGAGCTGACTGTACACCTAGTACTAATGCGGTGGATGTTGTGATGGGGGATGTACAAAACAAAGCAGAACCACACCTTTAATAGTCTCTGCACACCAAACGTCATGCATTTTTTTTTATCTTACAACTGGGTACTTGCATAGGAATGATATATAAAACTAAACAATCTTAAAACTATACATATAGCTAAAGCTAACCTGTACAATTCAAATAAACCAAGAAAACCCTAAAAATACTTAAAACAAAAACATAAAACACAGCCAAATTAAAAATATATACTGTATGTATAATAGGTGACCAGACGTGGACAGTTACTAACCGTTTCAGTGACCCTCCCCTCTTCCCAACGGTTTTCACTGTGACTGAAAGATTCGAAATTGTAATAAAGAAAAAGAACAAAATCGTTGACCAAACACTACATGAAGTAGGTGCAAACCAAACTACTCGCACTGTGCAGTGAATATAAACAAGGAAAATATAAACTGCTTTGCAAGGCATAATTTGCGAGATTACCTTCCAAGAGCATAAAATCAAATTTCCCGCCAAACCTACGTCAGTATCGTCATGCACGTCCCTGCCCAGTGCCCAGACCAGCCACCAACACTCTCGGCCGTCCAGCGGTGTTCGCTCTTATATTATAACTTTAATACTGTCCAATCATTGGTAAGTAGTGATTAAATTATAGCCTATATGATTTAGATTCAATGTAAGAAATTCAAGAATGTTTGTAGCGCCCCGAAAAGCGTGAATAACAGTAAATATTGAAATATTACTTAGTGACGGCAGCTGTGTACTTTAACCCGTTTAGATTAGCACGCATTTACAGTTGATAGGAAGGATATGGATAGGCAGGTAAGTTGGTTAATAGCCCTCTTAATAAATTTCATGTTTTGTAAATTTGCCATACGTTTGTGTAGAGCGACCACACTGTGTTTCATGACAGATTTATAGCACCAAATAACATGGGTCTTGAGCTCTAACAAATGGGGAACCAAACTAATAAAACACCAATCTAACATCTAACATAGACTTATCCGTCTTAAAAGAGTAATCGGTCTACATGGTAGGACTTTTTTTTTTTTTCAATATGCAATAACTTTTATTGTACAAACGTTCTTAACTTATAATTATGTTGCATATTTAAGTAATTATCATAAATGTACTCTTTTGTAAATATCTTATTTAATTATTTTTTAAAGTATTCCTTATTAAATTTTTTGTTTTTAACATTCTATTTCTTATGAATATAAGTAAATTTGGGTCATCCGTTAACAGTCCTATAGATCGCCCATACCACACTCCTGCTAAAAAATCCGATATCAAAACCATTGCAGTATTTTCATCCTTATTTGACACAGTTGTTACTTCAGTTTATAGTTGGAACGGAATCTAGTGCGTACTTTTATCAGTCTAGATATCTAGGGAAATCTAAGATATTATTCTAGGCTGTGGCATTTCTATTTCACATTTATGATTACAGAAATACTTTACCAGTATTGACAGACAGTTTAGAGACCAGAGTGCCAAAATAGCGGTATCTAAGGTTGCTGATATGTAAAATTGATTTATATTTCTATCTTTGGAAGACAACTAAGGTGCAGGAGATTTTGCAACCAGCTATATTGGATAAGAGTATGTGAATTTATCGCTAAATTTTTGTATTTGTTTTTATTGAAACAAACTCGTCGAGGAATGAACAATGCTCACACATTACATGATATTGAGTAATTCTTATATAAATTTATTTATTCGCGATGAGATGCGAATACGTATTTGTATTCATATAGGTATATTAAAAGAAATATGCATGTATAAAGTATTATTATTATTATTATTATTATTATTTTATGAATATGCTATATAGTGATTATATATATATATATATATATATATATATATATATATATATATATATATATATATATATATATATATATATGTAATCACTATGTAGCATATTCATAATATATATATATATATATATATATATATATATATATATATATATATATATATATATATATAAACCTTTTTCACAATGTGTACGATTACTGTGACACACTAATAAATCTGTCAGTGGCAGTTGGAAACTTGTCGGCTGCTTGTCATCAAACAAAACCGCTAGAAACGTATTACAAATTATTCATCAGTGTTAATGATGACTAGATAGTCATAGCAAATAAATCTATGTTGTTACGCCTCTGAAACTAAAATCTTCCCGGGTTTTACTGGATACATGGTAGAAAGAAAGAATTAAGACCGATAGGCCTAAAAAAATCTAGAAAGAATCAGAATACCGATTGCTTGAGTAAATGAAGATGAGGCATATAAAATGGTTTTTTAGAAGGCGAATTTGTAATTAAGAATGTTATTTAGAATTCGAAATGAGTTTTGAAATAGTTAAATACCGTCAATAATGTGTATTCGACAATAGACACGTTATGCAAAATGCCCGATATTGTATATGAGACTAATTTTGTATAGGTCCTGTAGAGTAGGATTCCCCTGCATGATAGGACTAGGGAGGCAATCCTTAAAGTAAGTTAATGTGAAGATTTTTAAGAGGAAGATCGGCTAACAGACATGAATTAGCGTTTGATTTGCACAATACACAAATTTTATCTATAATTCTGTTAAAAAGAAATACCTGTCATAGACCCATTTTTCAGATATGATCACTGCAAAGAGAGGGACATTATGTGAATAAGCAACAAGCTTATTTTTAGGCCGAACCACATTACAACTCAAGTATACATTTCAGATTCTCCCCATTGGCCGTTATTATTATTATTATTATTACTATCCAAGCTACAACCCTAGTTGGAAAAGCAAGATGCTATAAGCCCAGGGGCTCCAACAGGGAAAAATAGCCCAGTGAGGAAAGGAAATAAAAAAATGAAGAGAACAAATTAACAATAAATCATTCTAGAAAAAGTAACAACGTCAAAACAGACATGTCACATATAAACTATTGAAAACATCAAAAACAAATATGTCATAAATAAACTATAAAAAGACTCATGTCCGCCTGGTCAACAAAAAAAACATTTGCTCCAACTTTGAACTTTTGAAGTTCTATTGATTCAACTACCCGATTAGGAAGATCATTCAGTTAGAGCACTGGAATAGAAAAAAAAAAAAGCAATAATTCGAACACCTAATACTCACCTGAAATAAATAATAACATAAAACATGATTTTAAGTAAAATATCTTTTTTAATATAAAAAAAAATCTCGAGTTGTGTCTGGCCAGTGGCCAGTCGTCGTTCGGAGCTCCCGTTCGTGCCATTTTCATGCTTTTTGTTGCCGTAATCACTGAAGATGACGTAATCGCTGAAGTTCCGCCCACGCGTTCAAATTGACCCAGTCTTTGTAATTTTTTTTTCCAGTTGGCGAGTTTTTGTAATTTCGCCCTCACATTCGAATTTCTGCCAGTGAATTTGAATGGTTTCCGGTGACGTGTTATTACCACCTGTAGAACTAATCGCATGACTTTTTCAGTCAATTATGTTGAATTTCTAACAAGACTTGTAATTTGGTTATTAGGCCTAATAAACTAAAATAGTTAAAGATATGTGCAAATTGCATTAACCTATCGAGTGATGATAACATTTAAGTCCAAAATATCGAAGAACTGCCACACATGCAGCCAACAAATCTTCTCTAGACACGAGAATACTTACAGATAACTTCATAAGTATTGGAACCACGATGTGAGCCCACTGGACATCTGTTAGACTGGGAATATTAATAAGACTTTCAAGAAGAAACTAAGCTTTTCTTGTTTTCCAAGTGCTTCGATAATGTGGATTTGAAAATAAACACGCCATATGCTGTGAGATATCCAAAATACCCAAGAATGTATACGATTAACTGATTTCGGTAGGTTCTGTATGGCACAGGGTACGTCTGTGTGATAGGATTACGAACACAGCCCTTAGAATAAGTAAAGCAGACTTACTTTAAACAAGACCTACAAGATCAGTTTTTCGTATGCATTTTTAGGTATTTTGCCTATCACACTGCATAATTTATGTTTGTTGTTAAATCAACATTATCCATGTACTTAAAAAAGGCCACCTTGCCCTCTCTCGGAATATGAAAGAAATCATGTGTATGAGGGGTCATTAGACCAATCTTAGCCTTGACGAAGTAATTTAACATAGTTATTATGTAGACATATTTCTCACTGATATATTCTCGAATTTGAATACTTTTATTACCAACAAATAAAATATTATATAACCACAGTTTACAACTTCCTCAGTATTCATGGTCCGTATTTTCTGCTTATCTCTTCAATTCCAAATCATAAGCTTTGCAATTTCTTAAATTCGCTAAATGAATATGAATTTCTAAGTTAACGTCACTCCTGACGATAGCTCTTGTCGATGTACCATGTAATGGTTGTGTGACTGACCAATTTCGATTTATAAAGAATTACCATTCGGATTCTGCAAACTTTATAAGATATCTAGTCTCACGATATTTTTGCCCAAGGGAGTGACTTACCCTAGCAAGGGCTAACGCGTTCGCCTAGCATCCACATGCCAGCAGAGCGATCCCATCCCTGGACCGTGAGTTTAAGCTGTTTGATGGGGAGGTTACTACTGTGGCTCGGCTACACAGTTGGAGTTGGTCTTGCCGGCTGACGTTCTGGTGAGTATCTATTCTGATGAAACTGGAACTGAAATTGAGACACCTTTAACTTTCACCGTATTGATCGACATCAACTTTATTGTAGCCGATATAGCAAATAAGTAAAATGGCGAAAAGAAAGTGTCATTATGGTGTTTGTATAAAGGATAATTTTTAGATAAAACTAACTTGGGAAATCGGTTTATTTTTTGACCACTGGTTACACCAGGGTTAAAAGAATATCATAACCCTGGGTTACACAACGGTTTAAAAAAATGAAACCATCCCGAAATGTTTGCACTAGTCCCGCCATACAAGTGTTGACAGGCGAAGTTTGTGCAGAGGTGACTGTTAACTGGCTTAACAATCAAGAGTCCATGATGGTCCGGACATCATCGTTGAAGTGGACGAGATTTTCTTTGGGTAAAAGACAATACGGCAGAGGTGGAAAGTTTATCGCTGTCTGGCTTTTAGTGATAGAACGTGTCCTCAAAGAGAAGTTTTTCATACCTCTTCAGAAAGAAGGACAAGACAGAAGTGCTATATAGGACCTTGATCCCCATAATCAAGAGATATATTTGGTCAGGCTCTATTGTAATTAGTGATGGCTAGGCCGTATGTAGAACCCTTTCAGACGAAAATAATCTCATAGAGTAATTTAACATAGTGTAAACTTCGTTTACCCAGAATATAGCAGTTTTCATACACAAACTGTATAGCGATTGTGGAGGAACGCGAAAGAGTGCGCTGAATGGCCTTAGAATGAGAACGGCAAGTGTCTAACAGTTTTTCTGCCGTTATCTTTTCATTGAGTTCTTCAGTGATGATGCTCGCCATCATTTTTACCTAGAAGCTGCTCGACTATTCAACCCTCTGGGAAATCAAGAACGACAACATGCATATGACTTCCCGGCCAACCATGACGAGTTGGAGGATTCCGATAGTGTTTAAGGTAAATAGTTATTCGGTTTTTTGTAGAAGCTCTCAATTGTATATTCTTAAAAAATGGAAAACAAAATCATATCTAAAAACAAGTGTTCGAAATTTCCTACTATGGATTGTTGGTGTTTTTTCCTGCGACAATAGACCCCCAAAGGGGCTAGGCCAATGGCAAAACAGTGACCGGTTTCCTAATTAGACTAGGTTAGGTTAGCTAGTGACCTCGATTATCTTGCTAATGTTAAGCTGAAATCGTGCGTCTGAACAGTTTGCAGTATTTGCTTTTTCCCGTTTCAGAACAATACCTAGTCCTAGGATAGGAAAATGGCAAATCAGTGACCAGTTTTCCTAACTAGATTGGTTGTGCTTAGGTTAGATTTTGCATTCAATTATTGAATATTAAAAAAAAAATGATGGCGAATTCTTCGGAAATGCATTTGAACAGTGTCTTGTTAAGTCATAAGTTCGTAAATTTGTAAACATAATCGATGGTTGTCAATGTGTTTTCCTCATTGTGAGTTCTTGTTTATCAGGGAGTTGGATAGCAGAATGGGTTTTCTGGCATATTTTCTTGTGTATAAAACAATTCTGACGATTTTGTTTTTCTCGCAAATCCATAGGTTGTAGAGTTACTGCAATCGGTAGACTACTTAACTCATAACTACAGATTTCCGTAGATAATCATAATCAAATTCGGCCAATCTACACGAAAATGTGCCTAGAAATGTTTTCCAGTTGGAATTATTGCAATTCTACCCATCAATAAATATTGCAATCTTTTGCTCAGTGTCAATGATAACGACAGTACGGGCCTCGTGATAAACAATGAAAAGTAGCACTGGCATGAAACTAATACGGGGTTCGTGACATGAAACTAAGAATTCCAGTATGGGACCAGAAATTGAAATTGTAGTGTATTGTTTATAATATATTATTTTGATTATTATAAAATTACATAGGATGCTATATGCATTAGGAGAAGTTTAACGTTGTTGAGTACCCTGCTATTAGAAAAATTGAAGGGAAACAAATAACACGATTTATACAGATATATCGCCTATTATACCGTGAATACACGTAAAACAATAAAATAAACCACAGATTTTTTCCCATCCGGAGAAGCGACACTAACACTTGTAAAGATTACCAATCATAGTTCTAATTTTATGATTGTTACTGCAGACTGGCTTCAAATATTTTACGGGTTGCCAACGCTTAACCGTGTCTCAAAACAGGTGGATCGAACCATCTAAATATTAGAATGGTGGTTTTGCTGTAAGATATGCTGTCACAGGATATCCTCGAATAATTTTGCATCTTAAAGCAATGTAAATAATTCATTTATGATATCGTTATGTACACAATTTTCGAAGGCTAAAATGCCGAGGAAGAAAAATTAGATGTTCGAGACTTTGAGCCGATATTAGGCCTATGATTTAAGAAAACCTTCCATGATTTTGTCTATATTAGGTACCTATATCAATGTGCATTGCTTTACCTAACCGATAAGATGAATCTTACGTGATTCAAATTATGGTCTACATATTTAAAGATTTATATACAACGCTTAATAGTAACACGTCGGCATCAAAATTAGACATGAATTAGACAATACCGGTGAATATCCCTGCTATTTATGAAAATAATCATGATAATTTCTCAAAGATAACATAGGCCTACACTAGTAACATCGTCAGCCGTAAGTAGTCCACTGCAGGACAAAGGCTCAGACGTCATTCCACTCGTGTCTATTTAGAATCTATTATGCCAGGCTATACCAGAAAAAATTCTTAGCTCGTCAACCATCGTCTTCTCTTCCTTCCCCTGGCATTATTAACATAATTTGATGAATGGGTCACGTCCGGAGCAAAAAAAAAAAAAAAAAAAAAAAAAAAATTTCCTGATAACTAACAATTTTATTTAAAAAACAGATTCAGTGTTTATGTGAGGATTTCATGTTATGAATGACGCCTAGATTCAGTGAAAGCAAGCTCAGATTCAGTGAAAGCAAGCTCCCTTGAGAGAAAATTGTAATTCCTTTGAATTGATATATTTTTTTTTAACTTCTTCGTAATGTATAACCGATTCAGAACAGTTTTAGAATTCTTTCAATTTAGAGCAATGGCCTAAGTGTAACGTCATCTCTCTCTCTCTCTCTCTCTCTCTCTCTCTCTCTCTCTCTCTCTCTCTCTATATATATATATATTATATATATATATATACAGTATATATATATATATATATATATATATATATATATATATATATATATATATACTGTATATAATATATATATATATATATATATATATATATATATATATATATATATATATATATATATATATATATATATATATATATATTGGCGCATGTAACGGATCGAAAAAAACTAGAATATGGTAACTGCCACGTTCATTCTTTAAATTTCCTGTTTATGACCACATTAATTGGACGAAATTTCAGAAGTAACTGACTCCTCGCCATCAATATGGTGATTAATTGATTGACTAGGAGTTATCTGGTACCCTTTTCTGGTCTTAATTACAAACATCTTTAAAGCTTCACTTGGTATCATACCATTTTGAATATTTTTTTCTTTAAACATATGAAGTAACCATATCCAACAATACGCAGGTACTGTGTAACAAAACTCGGTGACCGATTTCTATTACTTTTCTCCAAAAAGTCTTGTAATGTTAAAAGAAAAATTAAGGTCATAGACGATAAACTCGTAAACAGTTTACAGTTTTTCCTAAAAACCAACAATTCCGTATTGTTTGTATCACTTCATGTGCATATAAGCACACAAGGGCTGCATAGTTTGTAGCACCGCCACCAGAGCAGTTCTATCATACAACAATCGCGATCATTTCATCAATTCATGTTTTCCCGTAATCATAATTTCGATGGTACATTGTGGTGGAAACTTTGCAAAAAATTGGACAGGAATTCGTCAAAAAGAAATTTTAATGGGATTTTCACGGTGAGCAAAACATACAAACTCTTATCTAACCTATTTTTGGTAGAAAGTCGATGAACGACTTGTCTAATATATTCAGCATATTACTGTGATATATGAATGCAGCGGCCAGTTTAATGAAAAAAAAAATAACATCAATAGTCTTTTCTATGCCATGTGTTGTGTGTTTATAAATCGTGGCCATAATTGAAAATACTAAGAGATAGGCTATGTAGACCTATACCGGTGGACTACTGTCTTACTGTTTTGTCAACATCAGGTTTTGAAGAAAATAACATCAAGCCTATATTAATTCATTCAACTTTTTTCTCTCTACCTGTCTGCACACTATTGGAAACTGATTTTCTATATTTAAAAGGAAGTAAATACTATATTAATTCCATACTTAACACAAAATAAATATTGCAACATGCTTTACTATATACTGTAGGTTTCAAGATTTATAAAAAGTAAAACTAGATATTGCAACATGTTAGGCACATCACTATTATCTCGCCAATGATTCGAGACTCCTCGACGCTATACAGTATGATACAGTCACCGGAAGGGAATGGTTTGAAAATTGATCGAGAGAGTGCCAGAGGTATGCGGCTGACGGTGAACTATTTATTCACCACACTTCATTTCCTGAAATCATGACGCCGAAGATGATAATCAGAAGGATTCGAACAGCCAATCTTGCTTCATTGTATTTCACATTTTCCTTCCATATTAACGTTTCTGTCTTTGTTATTATTAGTTTTATTGCTTATTTTTTTCACTCTCTCGTCATTATCACTTCCTGCTGTAATGCGTTTGTGCTTTATTTTTCCTCCTTCCGCAATGTCTCATTGTGCAAGAATTTATACGCCTAGCGCTTCGTGTAACCAAGGTGGAAACCATTCCAAATTATTATCGCTTGTGATATAGTTCCATTTTATTATATAATGGTAATGATAGCGATGTTTTGACTGTCACTGTTGTCGTTCTTGATATTATTATTATTATTATTATTATTATTATTATTATTATTATTAGGCCTTTGACTCAACGTATATGACAATTTCGTTAACAACACATCGAAATAATAAAGAAAAAAAATATACCATGATTGGGGTACGAATTTACCAAAATTCCATCCAGCGAGTCTTGATACGAAATAAAATGTTATAAAGTTTTGCGCTCCACCTAAAGAAAATTTACATTCTCTGTCCTCAACACCTGACAACACGAGATTACCAAACATTTCTTCTTCTCTCAAGGGGTTAACTGCTGCACTGTAATATTTCAGTGGTCCCTTTCCTCTTGGTAAAGGTAGAAGAGACTCTTTAGCCATGGTAAGCAGCTCTTCTATAAGAAGGACACCCCAAAATCGAACCATTGTTCTCTAGTCTTGGGTAGTGCCATAGCCTCTGTTCCATGGTCCTCCACTGTCTTAGGTTAGAATTCTCTTGCTTGAGGGTACACTCGGGCACACTGTTCTATTTAATTTCTCTTCTTGTTGTGTTAACGTTTTTATACTTTATTCATTCATGTTAAAGTTTTTATAGTTTAGGCTATATAGGAAATATTTATTTTAATGTTGTTACCATTCTCAAAATATTTAATTTTTCCTGTTTCCTTTCCTCACAGGGCTATTTTCCCCGTTGGAGCCCCTGCGCTAGTAGCATCCTGCTTTTCCAACTAGGGTTGCAGCTTTGCAAGTAATAAGAATAATATACTTGCATACATATATTTATTCTTTCGGTTATGTACAATACGAATATATATGTATATATATATATATATATATATATACACACACACACACACACACATATATATATATATATATACATATATATACATATATATATATATATTTATATATATATATATATATATATACATAGTATATATATATATATATATATATGTGTGTGTGTGTGTGTGTGTGTGTGTAATTTTATAATCGTATCGTAAGCACTTTATTTTTATCATACATTGAAATAAACCACAATTACCATTTGATATGGAATTCACTCTGCCACGGGCTCACTCACACACTTAAGGAAATTCTTTTAATGATAAGTATTTCTTCCCTGCCAAGTATTCGAACCTTAGCACGGAGAAAAATAAAGGTAAAAATTGATTCCTGCTCAGCCATTTATATTCTGTCGGATTCAGGAATTTTACTTAGAATTGAAATCAACTTAATCATTATAGTTTTAGTAAGCGTGAAATACTTGGTTGTTTAGGATTATTTTATCACTGACACTGTCGATTTTCATTTTTTCTTAAGTAAGTCACTAATACCTTCAATTAAAGAATTCACTTTGCCGCTGTCCAAACTAAACCGATGACTGACCTCACCCCTTCCACTTATGGACTGAAAGAGTTATGAGTTCATACTGATATAAGTCCAGCTTCATCTAACAATTGAAAGCGACGGCATTCAGCAACTCTCTTTTCTCTCGAGCCGATCCCCCCTTTCCATCACTTTCCATCAGCAATTACTCCATTGTAACAAAGCGTCTGAACTGAATCCATCCGGCTGTTATTGGCGCCCTAAATGTGTGACTGGTACCTTCCTACCTACCTACGAGAGCCCGCCAAGAAGTGCTGCTGTTTTGTAAGAACTCCGCTCGGGTGATTCGATGATGATAATGCCGATGATGATCTTGATGATAACAATGGCGGATGTTACGAGAACACCGTAATAGAATGGATATGAGACACCTGGGCGAAGCGAGCTGAGAGGTGAGCCAGAACAAAGTAAATTGCAATGATTTATGTCGGGTTTATTGGTTAGAGTAAGGGGGAAAATGTTAACCTCCGTGGGAAGTTAAAAAGCTGTCGTGAATGTTTGTTTTATCTTTTCTATTACAGTATTTTAGGATCGGAAACTTTTGTTTTTTGATACATGATAATAAATCATATGCGGTAACTTTATTATAATGTCGTTTGTTTTAACCAAGGTCTATAGAATTTTCAATAGACCTTGGTTTTAATATTCAACGAATTACTATGGTGCGACTATTCGGGAAGCTTAACTATTCTAAAATCAAACTTATATAATATGTTCTTTTATATTATTCTGATATGAAGCTTCTACGGGATTTTCGTTATGCTAAATCCTAATGTAAATATTCGAAATACTATAAATGTCATGGTTTCGATGTGTTTGTTTATACCTGTTTTATTCTATAACGACAAACACTCATATTCATTTATATTCACCACAACTTTCAAATTTACATCTTGATTATGTTTCCGGATGGATGGAAGGTTTCCTTAATATAAAATTGGGTTCTTCACGCCACTCAAATCTTTATTTCAAGCCAAAATGACTCGATCATTTTATTCTTTTCAGATAAATTACTCGAGTATACCATTCAGGTGCTCGATTTCTTATCTGATTTAAAGCGTGGAGTTAACATGAAATATTTTCCAGTTCATTGTTCAGGGGCATAACGCCTTAACGGGAAAGTAATTGAGTAGGTAAACACGGTGATAAATAAAAGATTATTTGCAAATAATAACTCTCCAACCTAGCTCTAAAGGTCACTCTTCCGTTACTATTTATTTACGTATTTCTTGTGCCAAATATCTATCTATCTCTCTAACTATCTACCTAACTATCTATCTATATATGTATATATATATAAATATAAATATATGTAAACATATATATATATATATATAAATAAACACTTCTATGCATCATATATATATATATATATATATATATATATATATATATATATATATATATATATATATATTATATATATGTATATATAGATATATATATTTTATATATATACATATATATATATATATATATATATATATATATATAATATATATATATATATATATATATATATATATATATATATATATATATATATATATTATATATATATATATATATATATATATATATATATATATATATATATATATATATATATATATATATATATAATGATTATGTATGGACGTGGTTTATATATATATGTATATATATATATATATATATATATATATATATGTGTGTGTGTGTGTAAATAAATAACTACGACTATACATAATCTCATATATATATGTATATATATATATGTATATATGATTATGTATATATATAAATATACCTATATATATGTATATATATACATATATATATATATATATATGATTATGTATAGATGTGGTTTTATATATATATATGTATATATATATATATATATTTTATATATATATATGTATGTATATATATATATATATTATATATATATATATACATATATGTATATATATATATATATATATATATATATATATATATAATCATGGTTAGACGTGATTATATATATACATATATATATATATATATATATATATATATATATATATATATATATATATATATATATGTGTGTGTGTGTGTGTGTGTGTGTGTGCTTATTTATTCATTTATTTTTATACAGTTGACTAGACTGCATTTGATTACCTATGAATGACTACGTCTTCTGCATAAACTACCGTAATATCAGCAGCAACAGCTGTAATAATAGAAATTACAGGAAGACAAGATTTTTTTAGGCTCTGCTCATTGGTTGAGAAATTATAATTCCAATGGTACATCAGTTTTCCTACCTGTTATATGAAACGACATTGTGGAAGCACACTATTTATACATACTGTATATATGCATATATGTATAGGTATATACTGTATATACATGTAATTATATATAGTATATACAACACATGAATGTTAACATTATGCTAGCGCACTCATGTGTTGTAGTATATACTGTATATCGTATATAGCATATATATGTATAATTATATATGTATATATATGTATATATATGTATATATCTATATATATGCATATATAAGCATATATATATGTATATATATATCTATATTTATGCATATATATACACTGCATATACGCATATATATATATATATGTATATATATATATGCATATATACAGTATATAAATACTGTATATACGAATATATATATATATATATATATATATATATTATATACTGTATATATATATATACTCTGTATATACGCATATATATACAGTATATATATACATATATATATATATATATATATATATATATATATATATATATATATATATATATATATATATATATATATATATATATATATATATATATATATATATATATATATATATATATATATATATATATATATATATATATATATATATATAGATAATGTGTTCATATACTGTATACACGAGCGCGCGCGCCCGCTGAGTTCAATACGGGTGCACTTTTCGTTTAGTAGCGTTTTTTTGCTCCAAAACTAACTACAGTCTTCTTCGGGGTGGAATCTTGCGGAGGTTATGTCATGGCAAATTGGGCGTCGCACCGTTTTATTACGGTGACCTTTTCTGGAACTTCTTCTTCCAGAAGCATTGCACAAAAGGCTTTCATAATAAGCTCATCTTAGGAGATTTCCTCGTCGTCTTGAAATAACGTTTTTCCATGTGATTTATAACCCGGCGTTGACGTCTTATTAATGGGAGAAAGACTATGGAAAGGAGAGAAGTGGAAGTGGGAAGAGAGATGAAGGGAGGAAGAGGAAGAGGAGGAAAATGAAGTTAAGTTAGAGAAGTGGAAGTGGGAAGAGAGACGAGGGGAGGAAGAGGAGGAAAATGAAGTTAAGTTAGAGAAGTGGAAGTGGGAAGAGAGACGAGGGGAGGAAGAGGAAGAGGAGGAAAATGAAGTTAAGTTAGAGAAGTGGAAGTGGGAAGAGAGACGAGGGGAGGAAGAGGAAGAGGAGGAAAATGAAGTTAAGTTAGAGAAGTGGAAGTGGGAAGAGAGACGAGGGGAGGAAGAGGAAGAGGGGGAAAATGAAGTCAAGTTCGAAAACAAAATTAAAAGCTGGTGATGAGAAGAAAGAAAAGGCTGTAAAATAGAACTGGCAATTGATATAATGACTGATGTGGACTGGCGATAATTTTAATGGAGAGGATACAAGAATAACAGATAAGTAAGAATATGTGGTGCAAGAAGAAAGAAGAGGCAGTAAAATAGAACTATCAATTGATTGACTGACTGATATGACTGGCGAAACAATAGAAAAGTGGGGAATTTTATGAAGAGGATATAAACATAAAAGAGGATACACTAATAAACGAAACATCGAATAAAACTGTGACGTAAATAAAGCTCTTAAGATCATGGCTATTTTTAGAAATCGCATACTGCAGTTTAAAGTTTGCAAAATATGTACTAATATAGAGAAAAATAATTTTTAGTGATGATAAAAATATAAAGTATGGATTTTAATTGAAGATAAAAATATAAAGTATGGAGTTTATTTGAAGATAAAAATATAAAGTATGGAATTTAATTGAAGATAAAAAAAATAAAGCAGGGAGAAAGATATTAACATTTCACTGTAAAGTCTTTGTGTTACTTTTCGGTTGCAATATGGCTAATACCCGAAAACGCTTTTCATGAAATGTTTTTCCTCCTTGCATTTCACATCGCAAACCTCCCCTTAACGTTTCATCACTCAGCGTCATTTGACCGGCTCGGAAGAAAAAGCGGGAATTAATGAAAGCTTTAAAAAAGTATATCGCAAGATCTGGTGCAACATCTTCATAACGAGGGCATTCCATGAGCGCTGGAGGTCGAGAAGGGTTCACTCTGATGACAAGATGCATCGCGATTATCAACCACGGTTTGTATGCATACCTCGTATGGCTCAATACTACACAGTATTCTAGAAGTTTTATTCCACCTGGTACCAAGTTATGGAATGATCTTCCTAATCGGGTAGTTGAATCAGTAGAACTTCAAAAGTTCAAAGTTGGGGCAAATGTTTTTATGTTGACCAGGCTGACATAAGTCTTTTTATAGTTTATGTATGACATAACTGTTTTTGACGTTGTTAATAGTTTATATATGACATATCTGTTTTGACGTTGTTACTGTTTTTAGAATGATATATTGTTAATTTATTCTCATCATTTATTTATTTCCTTATTTCCTTTCCTCACTGGGCTATTTTTCCATATTGGAGCCCTTGGGCTTATAGCATCTTGCTTTTCCAACTAGGGTTATAGCTTGGGTAGTAATAATAATAATAATAATAATAATATTAATATCAATAATAATAATAATAGCATAAAGTATTACAATATATTGAGGATAACAGACTCACATTTGTTGCATATGGGTGAATTTTTCTTTGTCATTTATATCTTTGTATGGGAATTGAACCTGAATACTTTAATCAATACAGACCAGTTCTGGTTATGTTTGTTTTCTTATGAAGCAATCCCCCTTATGGTAATAGTGCACGCAGTGCACTATACACATTACTTTAGTGTCCTAGCAGCACTCATTCTGCGGCTAGCTGCATCTACTTTATGGTCTTCTACTTTATCTTCGTACTTGCTTCTT
>NC_090747.1:82928877-82933877 GCF_036898095.1 Palaemon carinicauda
TGATTTATGTGTTTACCATCCACGACTTCATTTAGTTGGAGCTCAACAGTATCCTTAGTCCATAAACACGTACTTCTTCTCTGTTGAATTTCCGCACACGGTTTTCAGATTAAACTCTTTTAATACAACACTTCTCACGTTTTAGAAATTGAGTGGACCAACTGCTTTACCGCTACGCATTTATTCCTAAATATAAAACGAAGTCATTAATCATATTTATCAGAACGTGTTTATCTGTGGCAACTGGAAATCTGCATATGTGAATGCTATTATAGTTTGCAGTTGAAAATCAATGACAGAGAAACGTCATTTATTAATTTTGGTTATTATATATATATATATATATATATATATATATATATATATATATAGAGAGAGAGAGAGAGAGAGAGAGAGAGAGAGAGAGAGAGAGAGAGAGAGAGAGAGAGCCAGCCTATGATGTTTGTCTCCTCTCCGGTTAAATGATCTTCCGTTATGTCTGAATGTGTCCAAAAGAAATAGACAGTTGTGGTTTAAGTTTTTTCTTTAATTACCACCTTTCAAGAAATAATAAGAGACGTTTTACGACAAAGGCTACAAATTCTCTCCGTTTATAAGTTTGTGTAAAGGAACCAGGGGATGGGGATGTGGGAAAAAAAGAGGATGTTGACATGTATCATATGATAATTTTACGCTCGGAAAGTTTGTCGAAACAGGAAAACAACTATAATTTTTTTTTTCAATGAACGATAAAGTTCCTCCTGGTGTCTGAAATTGCACGATGAACAGAGGGACACAGAACGCACTTGTGAAAGATCTCTCTCTCTCTCTCTCTCTCTCTCTCTCTCTCTCTCTCTCTTTTTCTTCGATCATGTAGATCACCTTCTTTGTCTCCTCTGAGAAACCATTAATTTGTTCCATTTCATGTGTATCAATAAAGTTAAATAGCAGAGGTTCGTTCGATGGTTATTCGTGGACTCTATTCTATCCGTGTGATAGTTATTTAACAGTTATTATTATTTATTCAACAGCTATTATTAGTTATCTAACATATATTATTAGTTATCTGACATATTATTAGTTATCTAACAGTTATTATTAGTAATCTAACAGTTATTATTAGTTATCTAACAGATATTATTAGCTATCTGACATATTAGTTATCTAACAGATAATATTAGTTATCTAACAGATAATATTCATTATCTGACAGTTATTATTAGTTATCTAACAGTTATTATTAGTTATTAGTTATCCAAAAGTTATTATTAGTTATCTTAAAGTCATTAGTAGTTATCTGACAGATATTATTAGTTATCTAACATATATTATTAGTTATCTGACAGATATTATTAGTTATCTAATAGATAGTATTATTTATCTAACAGTTATTATTAGTTATCTGATAGTTATTAACTATCTAACAGTTATTATTAGTTATCTAATAGTTATTATTAACTATCTAACAGTTATTATTAGTTATCTAACAGTTATTATTAATTATCTAACAGTTATTGTTAGTTATCTAACAGTTATCATTAGTTATCCAACAGCTATTATTAATTATCTAACAGTTATTATTAGTTATCTAACAACTATTATTAGTTAAGTTATCTAGCAGTTATTATTAGTTATTTAACAGATATTATTAATTATCTAGCAGTTATTATTTGTTATCTGACAGTTATTATTAGTTATGTAACAGTTATTATTAGAGAGCTAACAGTTATTATTAGGTATCTAACAAATATTATTAATTATATAAGTTATTATTATTTATCTAACAGTTATTAATTTCAAGATGTTCAACTTCGAATGTACAGTCTCTTGTATTTTTTTCAACAATCCTTTTGTATTTCATGAAGACAATCGATTCATCTAAAACGTTTGATAATGTTCCATGACAACAATTACCCTCGTTTATCATTATTATAAATTCATTATCTTTTGTCTAAAGTGACGCTAATTAGCTATTTTATCTTAATTATTTATAACGCCCTCGATAATGGGCGCATGATGGCAGGAAAATGCGCGCAATAATTACATGAGCACAAAATTGTTGCTGATCTCTTGTTTTATTCCATTTCCTGTCTTGATCTTTCGTTTAATTTCTTTTTAATTCTGGAGAATCATGGGAGTTTTATAGCGTGGTTTGTTTTATCTGTCGTCTTCTGAAGAGGTAATGTCTTTAATGTCTCTATTGGGCGTTGCAAGGATTTTTTTTTTCTTTGTAAAATTCCTTGCTTGACCGAAATGTTCATGTGACCTCTAATTGATTTTGGTGAAGAGACAAATTAGAATCAGGCCTAATAATCTCCCCTATGTAATAAAGAGCAAGGGTATGGATATATATATATATATATATATATATATATATATATATATATATATATATATATATATATGTATGTATATATATATATATATATATATATATATATATGTATATACATATATCTATATATATAGATATATATAATATATTATATATATAATGTATATATATATATACACATATACACACACACATATATATATATATATCATATATATATATATATATATATATATATATATATAGGCTATATATATATAATATATTATATATATATAATGTATGTATATATATATACACATACACACATATATATATATATCATATATATATATATATATATATATATATATATATATATATATGTATTTATGTATGTATGTATGTATGTATATATATATGTACATATATATATATATACACATATACATATATATATACATATATATATATATGTATGTATATATATATATATATATATATATATATATATATATATATATACATGTATAAAATACCCTGTCAAGCTGACGGGTAACCACTCGGAAAACAACAATTTCCCACAAATTGCCAAAGCCATCATGCTGTAGTTATGGAAGGGGGAGAGGGTGGGAAGGGTTGAATGTGTGCATGCATATCTATCTAAATATTTAGCCATCATTTTTCACGGGTTGCGTATACTAGTACAAAAAGAAATACTGCAGTAAGGAAAAGGGGCTATGATTTAATCAGAAAAGAAGGGCTATAAAACTTAATGAAAAATACGTGGTAGTTCGACAGTTATAATTTCCACGATGCGCTAACAATACACATGTAAACATTGTTTGTGATGTATAAAGATAATCTTTAAAAGAAAAGCAAGATACACAGCAGCGGAATACGTAGCTCGCTTAGCTGTAGCGTTTGAATTTCCCCTTTGTAGTTTCTAAAGATCGTTTTAGCGTAGATTCGCGATGTAGCAATTCTTAATTCAATAGAATTTACTCAAGGTATATGCGATAATTTCTAGTATACTGTGTAAATCTAGTTTTGGGTTGTACATTTCCTCTTGGATAGGAAATTTAAGATAGAGATTAAAATAGATATAGCAAATAATATTATGACGAAAAACAAAAAGTTTGTGCTAAACAACAACAACAACAACAACAACAACAACAACAATAATAATAATAATAATAATAATAATAACCTTTATTTCAGCTAGTGTATCAATAAAATATTGATGAAAGTAAAAGTATTTTGCATAAACATGAATAAATGAAAACTAACAATTTGTGATAAAACTCTTCTATGAAGTATTTATGATTAAATTTCTAAAATGTAAGAATGTTTTTGCCTCTTTTCAAGAAAATGTAACAACATTTCGCTGCAAGAATAACTTTCAACTTTTACAGAAATAAATTGGCGAAGCACTTTTACCTCATTAAAAAGGGCTTGGTGATTATGATGATTGATAAATGGAATTGTAATTATTTGAGGGCGAAGGCCTTGTAAGTCTTTTTCGACACATTTGATTTTTCCTAATTATATGAAGAGGAAGAGTTAATCTTGCAATGAATTAAATGAGTAAGAAATTTCGTGAAAGAAAGATTATTTAGTTTTCTTTTATCAAAAAGAAGTTTAGCTAAAAATGCTATTAATAACGATATATAAAATAATGCAAATAATAACGGGGGCAATAGTGACAGCCATGATAAAAATTGTATCAACAATAACAATGATAAAGAGGTTTCAAAAATTTATTTTTATAATCAAAGTCTTTTAAGTTTTTAAAAGAATTCTTTCTCTTTGTCTCCTTTCTCTCTGATTCTCCTTTCTATCTTGATCCTTTCTCTCTTCCTCCTATCTCTCCTTCACCATTCTATGAAAGGATTTGTTCGTGATAGGAAGAGAATGGAAGAAAGGCGTGACCATTACGATAGTTTACTCAGATGTGATTGTATCCTATACTCTTTGTTAGTATGTTCAAGGAATTACCATCTGTCTTTCCTTGACCGGAGAAATAACTGTATACCCATTTATTTTTCTGATGCTTTATTCGCGTACTTAGAAATAACGTTTTATCTAACAATACCACATTAAATTCTATATATATATATCTATCTTCCGATGCTCTATTTGTGTCCTTGAAATAATTTATCATCTAGCAATAACACATTTCATGGTATATACCTAACTATCTTCCAGTGCTTTATTTGTCCTTAAAATAATGCTTTATTTAACAATACCACAGTAAATGCTATATACCTTTCTATCTTCCAATGCTTTATTTGTGTCCGTAAAATAATATATCATATAACAATACCATATTAAATGTTTTATACACATCCATCTTCAAATGCTTTATTTGTCCTTACAATAATTTATCTTCTAATAATACCACATTAAATGCTATATACCGATCTATCTTCAAATGCTTTATTTGTCCTTTAAATAATCTATCTTCTAACAATACCACATTAAATGCTATATACCCATCTATCTTCAAATGCTTTATTTGTGTCCTTAAAATAATTTATCTTCTAACAATACCACATTAAATGCTATATACTGATCTATCTTCAAATGCTTTATTTGAGTCCTTAAAATAATTTATCTTTTAACAACACCCCATGGATTTAAGAAAAACCTTTCTAGTCTATTTTGACGCGATTCGACCTTGTTGCCATTTACAAAATGCCGTGAA
>NC_090747.1:82938877-82941377 GCF_036898095.1 Palaemon carinicauda
ATACACACAATGCCGAAATATACGCTCATGCATATATATACATATAAATACATATATATATATATATATATATATAATATGAGTGTGTGGATTTGTGTTTAATTTTGTGTAAAGCATATAATCGCATATTTAATTTCCGCAGAAACTATGCTGAGGAAGAAATGTTGATCTATAAATAAGTTTTGTCTAATATGTCTTTGTAATCATATGACAGGTTACACCAAATAATCAAACTGCTGATCACCTATTCGGGCATTTTTTTCCCACCAGGGTATAAAATAGAAAAAAAAATAATGAGCTTGGTCTGGAGCATGTAATAATTAAGTCTATTTATTGTAAAGAGCAATTAAGGAGTAAAATGAATATATGCGTGATTACCCCCCCCTCCTCTCTCTCTCTCTCTCTCTCTCTCTCTCTCTCTCTCTCTCTCTCTCTCTCCTTCTTCTTATTCTTCTTCTTCTTCTTCTTCTTCTTCTCTTCTGTATTTACATTTACGCCCATGGTACTAGTAACTGATCATATTCATTCATAAGGATTACATCTGGCACTTTTAAACATGCACGAACAAATAATTTGAAGCGCACGTTCAATCGGTCATATTCCATTAATAGAAATTGAGTATTTACAACGAATGATCACGAACCTGATTGAAATAAATTATTCATATACTTATAAATTGTTTGATAGCACAACGTAAGTATCATAATGTACACAACCCCAAAGCACAGGTCTTTTGTTTGTCTCTCTCTCTCTCTCTCTCTCTCTCTCTCTCTCTCTCTCTCTCTTGTGGTTAATTGTAAGAATCTGTTGGCGTTAACTGGGGACAGGATTGTGCAAAGAGTACGCACTTCCATTTCAACTCTGTCTTGAATTCCTTAATGTGTCTTACAACTATTAAAGCGGGTACGTTTCCAGAAGGGTAAAATCGCTGGCTGTAACCCCACAGGCACTAACTGCAAAGCCTCTACATACGTTTAGAACACCCATTTTACAATGAGATAAAATTTTTACGCTCACACATACATACAGATCTCTATAACCTAAAGCACAGGTCTTCTGTTTGCCGAATTAAAATGCAATAATGGAGATATATGAAATTACTGATAAACTTTGTGGTTAAATTGTAGGAATCTGTTGGCGTTAACTGGGGACAGGATTATGCAAAGAGTATACACTTCCTTTTCAACTGTCTTAAATTCCTTAGTGTTTCTTATAACTATTACAACGTTTATAACGTTCCCAGATGTCTAAAATCGTTGGCTACAGCATCACTTGCACTAACTGCAAAGCCTCTACAACGTTTAGAACGCCTATTTTAAAATGAGATAAAATTTTTACGCTCACACATACATCCAGATCTCTATATTTATAATTTTTCTTCAAGTATATGCAACTCCTTAAAAATTATAGGTGTGATTCTTGATTGTAATTTTACTTTTGAGAAACATATTGGGTCTGTTTATTCTCCAATTTGCACAATAAATTGGCTTTTCGGTGATCGACGTGTTCTGAATAAATGTTTTAATTCTTTCATTTTGCCTTGTTTCGATTATGTTCTCTTGCTGATTCTTATCTTGATAAGAAATTTAATGGACTGTAAGTTTTTGAGCTTACAGTCTATTAAATTTCTTATTCCTAATCTTGATATTAATCTCTGGCACTATCGTTCGGTTAATTCTTTATGCACGTTGCATAAGAATTTTCCTAATTCTGACCATCCTTTGCATTCAGATCTTTCCATCCTGGACGTAGTAGTCATGCCTTCTCCATCATAAGGTTCAATAATACACAGTATTCAGGAAGTATTCTTCCAGCTATGACCAGATTGAAGAATTATCTTCCTAATCAGGCCAATAAACCAGTGAAACTTCAAAAAGTCAAACTTGCAACAAATGTTTTTATGTTGAACAGGCTGACATAATTCTCTCTTCATAGTATATATATATATATATATATATATATGTATATATATATATATATATATATATCCCATATTTATCTTAACGTTGTTACTGATCTTAAGATATTTCATATTCTCCATTCATTACATTTCATATAGTTTATTTCCTTATTTCCTTTCCTGACCGGGCTATTTTTTCATGTTGAAGCTCTTGTGCTTATAACATCCTACTTTTCCAACTAGGGTTGTAGCTTAGCTAGTAATGCTACTCATGATAATATTATCATTAACAGGTGACCCTCCCTTTGAAAGCCTGGATTTTAAAGCAATCAAGGAAAATGAAGAAAGAGACTTTTTAGCAATTATATATTTTGCTTGTTCTTCGGAATTCTTTGAGACAACAAAAATATCGTATCTTGTATGATATAGTTTAGATTGCGTATGTCTTATTGTTTGACGAGCATTGAACGGGAAAGAAGCGATGATGATATTTCTTAAATACATTTAACAACGGGAAGAAGCGAATCATTTAGAATTACTCAATAATTGCCTTAGAAGTAATTACAAATTGTCATTATGCAATAGCTAGCTAGAAGAGCA
>NC_090747.1:82948877-82951377 GCF_036898095.1 Palaemon carinicauda
TACGATTGTTGGATAACAGATCTTTTCGATGATATTTTATCATAATTAGGTTGTGGTGGCCGATACGGTAACGTCCTTGACTGGTGAACGCCAGACTGAGAATCGAGTCCCTCTAAAACTCGTTAGTTCCTTTGGTAGCTGCAACCTCATCATCCTTGTGAGCTAAGGATGAGGGGTTTGGGGAAGCCTACAGGTCTATATGCTGAGTCATCAGCAGCCATTCACTGGCCCTCCTTGGTCCTAGCTTGGGTGGAGAGAAGGCTTGCGCGCTGACCATATGTAAATATGGCCAGTCTCTAGGGCATTGTCTTACTTGATTGGAAAATGTCACTGTACCTTGCCTCCGCCATTCGTGAGCGGCCTTTAAACTTTTAAGATAAAGATAGAAAGCGTCTTTAGGTGTAGATGCGCCTTTGATCATGGTGTGAAATAGCATGCGATTTTACATGTGGTATATTCAATACTTTATTTGACAGAAAGGAAGGTTTGAGTTCCCACACTGAAGTCTCGACGTTCATCATAAAGATTCATGTTACAATTCTTTAACGATCAAAATCTACTTTTGTTCCCAGCCAGTACAAAACGCCAAATGTCTCTCCGCAGGTTCCGATTCATTGGAGAATTTCGATATTTGTAAAAAAGAATATCTTTTATATTTCTTATGGTGTTTGACTTTCGAATTATATGTCCCCAGACTTCGATTACGACGATATGTAAATTTCACACCTATTTGATTTCTTATTGAGGTAGAGCTAAAAAAGTTGATACCAGATGCACGGGGTTAGTCTGCAGAATGAAAACCCATTATGAGATGCTCTTTATAATAATAAACCCTTGGGCTTATAGCATCTTGCTTTTCCAATTAGGGTTGTAGCTTAGCAAGTAATAATAATAATAATAATAATAATAATAATAATAGTGATAATAATAATAATAATTATTATTATTATTATTATTATTATTATCATTAATAATATAATATTAATATTAATATTAATATTAATATTAATATTAATATTAATATTAATATTAATAATAATAATAATAATAATAATTATTATTATTATTATTATTATTATTATTATTATTATTGTTATTAACATTAATATTAATAATGTTGTGATATATTAGCATGGGCATTCAAAAAGGGAATGAATGTATCAACAACAAGAAAACAATATATTGCACAACTTCATTACAAAGCAAACAGATTTAGTGAAAAAGAGAAAATACTGTATTGCATTCTTTCACCTTGAAATCTTATCTTCTTATTGGTTAGCACCGTGGGCAAATCAAGGTCATGACCACTCTGTAGAGGCGGGAGCAGCAATTAGAACACCGACCTGACCTTTTGGGCATGTACTTACTCAAGAGTCCGTGCGTGAATTTCAACATATGCTATTCAGATGATTTTCGTCCACGCACGGTCCCCATTTGCTTTCAAAGACCCACCTGTGACTCACTGATCTTTTTGGTCACGTTGCGCTCTCGAGCGTGCGCACGTCTGATCTGAGTATGTATGTTCATCTGTCAATATTTAGAAAAGAACATGTGGACTCGTGGAGGCTGTTAGTGGCCTTACTCAATTCTGTTTTACTACACTTATTTTCATCATTGCCTTTGTTGATATATAGGTAGAAGGTTGGCCAGAGCGCCAGCCACCTGTTGAGATATTACTGGTAGAGAGTTATGGGGTCCTATGACTGGACAGACAGTACTACATTGGATCTTTCTCTGGTTACAGTTCACTTTCCCTTGGCCTATTCTTTACAGATTCTCCTCTGTTCTCATACACCTGACAACACTGAGATTACCAAACAAGGGGTTAGTTACTGCACTTTAATTGTTCAGTAGCTACTTTCCTCTTGGTAATGGTAAAAGAGAGACTTTATTTATGGCAAGCAGCTCTTCTAGGCGAAGGACACTCCAAATTCGAACCATAGTTCTCTAGTCTTGGGTAGTACCATAGCCTCTGTACCATAGTCTTCCACTGTCTTGGGTTAAAGCTCTCTTGCTTGAGGGTATACTCGGGCACACTATTCTATCTAATTTCTCTTCCTCTTGTTTTGTTAAAGTTTTTATAATCTATGTTGGAAATATTTATTTTAATGTTGTTACTGTTCTTGAGATATTTTATTTTTCCTCTTTTCCTTTCCTCACTGGGCTATTTTCCCTGTTGGGGCCCCCAGGCTTATAGCATCCTGCTTTTCCAACTAGGGTTGTAGCTTAGCAAGTAATAATAAGAATAATGATAGAAAAAATCACTCGAAAAATTCATTTGATTAGTCAATTCATGTAAAATAGTCATATATGCAATCTATTTCTTTTGATAAAGAGGTCTTAAATTTTATGAGGTTTTGATGGTATGATTAAAAAAAAGAAATTTTGCTTTATTTTCTCCGGTAAATAATGAAATTATTTGTTTTCATTAAAGATAACGTAACAAATCTGTTAGGTGCAAACATATGTAATTGAATTGATAGTAATTATTTACATTTGT
>NC_090747.1:82961377-82969797 GCF_036898095.1 Palaemon carinicauda
AGTGAATCGTCATCGACGGGGGGAGGTGGCTGAAGAAGAACCGACTTCTTTAGATGTCTGGCTTGGGACCAAGGTCTGAGAAGAGTACGTAGCCGAGGCGGCACTGGTCTTCTCAGGTCTCTTCGCGCGTTTGATGCATACCTTCTCCAAACTCCGGTTGCATCCTTTAGCTGTGCTCTTAGCACTGGGTCTGTCACTGAAGCAAACTGGAGAGAGCCTAGTACCCTCTCCTGTTCGCGTCTTGATATCCTTTCGGAATCTAGAAGTCTCTTGACAGAGCCCGCTATCTCCTTCCTTTTCTTCATTGGGATGGAGAAACTGTGTGACAAAAGGTCCCAGTGGATTCCCAGCCACTGGAACTTTTGGGATGGAGAAAGTCGAGACTTTTTCTTGTTGATCTTGAAGCCTAGGTACTCTAGGAACTGGATCACCTGACTGGAAGCTTGCAAGCATTCGGTCTCGGATGCTGCCCACACCAGCCAGTCGTCCAGGTAGGCTACTACCTGAATTCCCTTTAGGCGTAATTGTTTGAGAGCTGCGCTCGCAAGCTTCGTGAAAATCCTTGGGGCTATGTTTAGCCCGAATGGCATGGCTCTGAAGGCGTACAGTTTCCGTTGTAGCCTGAACCCTAGGTAGGGGGAGAGTCGACGGCTGATTGGAATGTGCCAATAGGCGTCTGACAAGTCTATAGAGACTGAGTATGCCCTCTTGGGCAGTAAGGTCCTTATGTGTTGCAGTGTTAGCATCTTGAATTTGCAATTCACTATGAACTTGTTGAGTGGTGACAAGTCCAGAATGACTCTGAGCTTTTCCGAGTCTTTCTTGGGAACACAAAACAGCCTCCCTTGGAATTTGATGGACTTCACCTTTCGGATCACATTTTTCTCCAACAGTTCTTGAACGTACTCCTCCAAAATGGGGGTGGAGTGTTGGAAAAACCGAAGGCATGGGGGTGGAGTGCTGTACCAGCTCCAACCCAGTCCATTCTTGAGTAGGCTTTGGGCCCAGGGATCGAAGGTCCAGTGATCCCAAAATTTCATCAGTCTCCCTCCTACCGGTATCATTTCACTTGGACTGCCGTCCTGAGGTCTTGCCTCCCTGACCACGACCACCTCTGAATCCCCTTCCCCTTGAGGGGCGCCTAGACGAGCCTCTGGCTGCTCCTCTAGGTTTTGCACGAAAGGAAGAAGACTGTCCTTCGAACGTTGGGGCGAATGTGGTTGACTGACCTGGCACAGCCTGGGGTACCCACTGAAAGGCAGTCGGGGTTTGTGCCACCATCTGGGGCACTGGAGGCAAAGGCAATTGCAGTTGCTGTTGCTGTCTATAAGGCTTGGCTGGCCGAAATGGTAGCCTAGTCTTCATATTCTTCCTCTTTGGTTGAGGACCCTCATCCGGGGAAGATTTTCTTTTGATAGCCAGGCCCCACTTCTGGAGAAGGTTTCTATTCTCCACGGCGGCCTTATCAACAACCTCTTTGACCAAATCTGTAGGGAAAAGGTCTTTTCCCCAAATGTTGGAGGAGATTAATTTCCTTGGTTCGTGTCTCACCTTAGCCCCGGCGAACACGATCTCCCTGCAAGCTCTCCTTGCCTTGATGAAGCCATAAAGGTCCTTCGTCACTGTGGCTAGGTGAGACTTAGCCACTACCATGAACATTTCATGGACCTTAGGGTCACTAGCCATTGTCTCAAGAGTGGTCTGATGAGACATTGAGGCAGCCAGTCTTTCTTTGGTCTCGAACTCTCTTCGTAAAAGAGATTCGGGCAGCTTGGGGAGGTCCTCGCCGAATTGCCGTCCGGCAATATCAGCCTCCAACTTTCCCACTGAGAATGTCAGATGGACATCCTTCCAGTCTTTGTGGTCCATAGGCAGAGCCAGCGACAAGGGTTTACACTCCTCCAGGGAGGGGCAAGGCTTGCCGGCCTCGACTGCCTTTAGGACAGCCGCAAACCCTTTTTGTAAAAAGGGGAAGGCTCTATCAGGAGAGGACACAAAAGAAGGGAGCTTCTTGCTCAATGCAGCTACCTTCGAATTCGAGAAGCCCCTCTCTTTCATCGAGGATGAAAGTAGGGCTTGAGCCTTAGCGTGGTCCATAATAATGACCTCCTTCGGCTCTGTCTCCTCCCTTGAAGCTGGTTCTTTTCTCAGCCGGACATAGCAGTCCGGATATGATGCCTTGCTGGGCCAGAATTCTACCTCCTCTAGGGGAACTGAACCCAGCTTATCCGAAATGACGATCTTACCAGTCGTCATTGGCATGTGCTCAGCATACCTCCATGGGTTAGCATCTGAGCATATGGGAAGGTCTTTCACATTGAGCCTTTTCTGGGGCCCATGTGATTCTGCTAGGGACTGCATACGCAGTTCCATTGCAGCCGCCTTCTCCTGATTCTCCTTCTGCATTTGTTGGATCATTCCAACAATCGAAGAGAGGGCCTGTCCCAGTTCTACTGGGAGACCAGCCGATGTTGAGGGGATGGGCTCCGGCATCTGAACCGGAGTAGCCGACACCTCGTCGACCCCATCCTCTACGACATCCGGGGTTTGAACTTGATCCTGACCTTCTGCCAGGAGGTCTTCTTCCAAACCTTCGTCCAGGTCAGACATCCTGTCACTAAACTGGATGTCTTGCATCGCATCTGCGACTTCCTCGTCCACCTGGACTTGATCTTGAGGGATCTCCTCTTGAGGCTGGGGAATCACTGCTTCAGCTGATGCATGGGGAAAAAGATACGCCCTCATCTTCTCACTTGGAAGATAAGGGCCAGAGGTGTTCTTCTTGAAGCCCCTTACCCAAGTACGAAGCTTTTCCCTAGCTATATCCCTTGATTCCGCCGTTCTAGGGGAATCAAAAGCCTCAGTAATCAGGTTAGTGCATACAGTACATACCTGAGGGTCCCAATACTGGAGATCATCCTTGGAGACAGCGCATGCTGCGTGTCTCCTACAACACTCATGTCCGCAGAGGTTCTTGCTGCGGACATTGCAGAAAACATTTCCGCACTTCGGAGGGTCCTCCTGTAAAGAGAAAAAATTTCCATGAGTATCAAGTGAACTATGTATCACTGGATATGCATAGTATAGCATAACAATTCATAAAGGAAAGACACACACTTGTGTTTCCCTCACAACCCATTGTTGCAGCCTTCCAGATAATAAAATCAAAATGGTTTATCTCTACTAGAGTAACCAATGCAAGGTTTCCAGAGGAAACAGGTGGAGCTCACACCTAGGCAATGATTTTAAAATCCTGGATAATAGACGGGGAAGAACTCTGCTTCCTGTCTGAGGGCAACAGCAAAGGGCTGTGCAAGAAAACACAATAGTGTTAGAAGATACAGTGCTGTACCTAAACTTTTACTATAGTTTTCTTCTTACTGTATATGCTATACAGAAGAATATTAGTACAGTATAGGAGGATGTGTGCCGGCCTGCCTTTGCCGGCCGGCACACACCACAATTAGCTTTAAAGTATACTACTTAACAGCTATAGGGCGGCAGCCCTCTGGTTCAAATGCCTGTGCCGGCGGCAGCAGCTGCCGGCCAGCAACAGCCAGTGTTGGCCGGCAATGATTGCCGGCCAGCAACTACACAAGGTAGTACCCAGCTGCCGGCCACACTCTTGGTGACCGGCAGACAAGGACTGACATAAGCCGGCCGGCAAAGGTACAAGACCGATGCCAGCCGGCAGCAAAAGAACCAGAAGACTACACCTGCCCGGCTGCCGGCCTCATAGGCCGGCAGCCGGGACAGGTACAGCACTAGAAGAAAATAGAATGGATGCCGGGATAAGAGTGTACACAACCCCCAAAGCCCGGCAACCGAAAGAGTGCATATAAGGAAGGGGAGAAACTTAATTCAGGCTTCCTTGACCAATGCCGTCCGGCTCTGCCGGCAGGCATGGATGAGGGACAAAGAGAGGTCCGGGCAGCACTCGAAAACATAAGACCCTTGCCGGCCAGCATCTCTGTCGGCCGGCAATGGGCTTAGTCAATTCCACATCCCAACCTATACTAGGTCCAGAAGTAGAATGACGTACAGTACAGTAATACCCCTGCCGGCCAGCTCTGCCGGCCGGCAAGGTACAGTACAGTAATGGCTAGGCCATTACGGAGATAGAGGGGGAAGGGACAAGAGGGTCCTGCCAACCTTGCTTTAGTGACAGATCACCCGCAGCCAAGAACTTTTTCTTAGCCTAAGGGAGATCTAAGGGAAAGGGCCAGCAATACTTGCCAGCTTCCAGAGCACCAAAGCAAGGAAGGCGTTGCTACTCCCAAGGGAAGATTTTATCCTCCCCGAGAACAGCAACAGGACTTAGTCTGGGCGATCACAAAAGAAGGAATCATAACTTACAGAAACCTTCGATAGTGACCTAAGGGAGCTAAGCTCCCTTTGTAAGTGTTAGGTCAGCGAGGGAGACTCTGCCCCAAGCCAGACAACACGGACTCAGACTAAAAACTCTGTTGTTCTGTCCCTCTTTGAACCAGACTTTGCTGGAACAGGAAGGTACAGTAACACCCTAGTATAGTTTTATCGAAAATAAATTCGGAAAAAACCACTTAGGGATAAGCCCAAGGCTTAAACAGAGGGAAAGGGATTGCATACCTTCTCCGAAGAAAAGAAAGCAACCGGGGAGTATAAAAAAGTATACTAAGGCTCCATAAGCAATTAGCCTAGGCACCAAGAGAATCGATTACCTAATTCACCGAAACTCTCACGTATACAATCTTGGAAATATTCCACACAGTCTAAAATGTATAAAATATAGCCTAAATCTTCAATAAAATTTTAATTACACTCGGAAAAACCAAAATCATGCATTAAGTACTAGGACCAAACGACTAGGCTACATGGCCTAGCGTAGGCCAGAATGGCGAATACTTCGCCAAATAATACTAAGCACGAAAGGAAATCCTATGTAAAGCTAAATAGCTAAAATTTATTAAGCAAAACAACCAGGAATGTCACTCTGACTAACTAATTTATACCTAGCGAGTGACAGTGTCCAGGACACCTCTGGTAGGCTACGGCTCTTGTATCAAAGATTAATCCTATTAATCACTCAAAATTTTACCAAGAGCCTACATTTATACATAACAGACACTATACTCAACTTATCCGAGGTCAACGAAGACGAAGAAGCGATGAAAAGCTGAATAAATCCAAGATTTGCGAGAAAAACAGGAAAAAACACCGAGTTGTTAAGCTACGCAAAAAGGAATACAGATGGCGCCAGGATTGGCGCCAGGCACGCATACGAATCGGGGGATAGGGAAGCCTTGGGAGCGGCTCCCCTTTTTCTTTCCCGAATTCGTATCTCGTCAATCTCCCTCCTACGAGACGAATCTCTGTTCAGGTCGTAGATTGCCATGTGACGTGTCTAGAATACGTCCTCTGATATGTCGCGATATCCCTTTCACGAGGGATACTCGCTCCAGGAGTTAGAATTCTGGTACCTTAAGGTAAATTCTCTGGGAATATCGCCGTAGTTGTAATATACCCTAGGAAGCTACCCTATAGGAACTTCCATCAGGACGACATGGCTTGAGCCCAAAAATATACATGTATACATATACACATATATATAAATACTGTATATATATATATATATATATATATATATATATATATATATATACATATATAAATACTGTATATATATATATATATATATATATATATATATATATATATATATATATATATATATATATATTGCTTGAGGTTACACTTGGGCACACTTTTCTATCTAGTTTCTCTTCCGCTTGTTCTGTTAAAGTTTTTATATTTTAAATAGGAAATATTTATTTTAATATTGTTACTATTCCTAAAATGTTCTATTTTTCCTTATCTCCTTATTTCCTTTCCTCACTGGGCTATTTTCCCTGTTGGGGCCCCTGGGCTTATAGCATCCTGCTTTTCCAACTAGGGTTGTAGCTTAGCATTTAATAATAATAATAATAATAATATATATATATATATATATATATATATATATATATATATATATATATATATATATATATATATATATATATATATAGAGAGAGAGAGAGAGAGAGAGAGAGAGAGAGAGAGAGAGAGAGAGAGAGTTTGATTTGATAAGAAAATAAGTAATAGAGGGAGTAAGCTGAGTGACTTATGCTTTTATAAGCAGTTGAGAGAGAGAGAGAGAGAGAGAGAGAGAGAGAGAGAGAGAGAGAGAGAGAGAGTTTGATTTGATAAGAAAATAAGTAATAGAGAGAGGGAGCTAGATGAGTTATGTTTTTATAAGCAATTTAAAGAGAGAGAGAGAGAGAGAGAGAGAGAGAGAGAGAGAGAGAGAGAGAGAGAGAGAGAGAGAGAGAGAGTAATAAAAAGCAGAGGGAGGGAGACAGGAAGATACAGTTTCGTAGGTTTTTTCTTACGAAATAAGCACGTACTGGGGTCCAAACAATTAGCCTTTGGTCTTTTTCCCTACTCTCCTTTGATATTAGTCTATCAGTCTCTTCTAATGCTTGGAAAAATAAAGGTATTTGATTCCCCCATAACGTTTGCCTTAAGGTGAAAAAAAGGACGAATTAATGGATATTGAATAAGAAACGAGTTTTATTGTTTGAAATTATAATGAATCATCCAGCGTATAAAAAAAGTTCGGGGGGGGGAGGCTGAAAGCATTAAGGCCTCTCATGGATGGCAGGGACAAGGGATAGCGACATTCCCCTATTGAGCAGGTCAGTGCCCTAGAGACTGACCATACATATATGATCAGTGCCCAAGCCCCCCTCTCTACCCTAGCTAGGACCAAGGATGGCCACGCAATGGCTGCTGATGACTCAGCAGATAGACCCATAGGCTCTCCCAAACTCCCCATCCTTAGCTCATAAGGTTGGTGAGGTTGCAGCAACCAAATAAACTAATGATTTTGAGCAGGAATCGAACCCCAGTCTGGCGTCCACCAGTCCAGGACGTTACCACATCGGCCACCACTACCTTGGTGGTAGTTATATCAAATGACGATGTGCAGTACTCTTATTGTCATTAGGAGAATAATATTATTTGTAGAACATTGGTATAAGTAGCATATTAGCTGTAATAATTATTGTGTTACAGAAATAGGAACAGTTGAAGTAGCTGTAATAGTAGTAGTAGCAGTAGTGGCACAACTATATTACAATATAATTTTCTTACAATAGTCAATACTTTTATCAGTATCATTACTAGCAACAGTAATAACTAGTTGCAATATGAGAAGCATCAGTAGCATGACTCTTAGTAGTGCCACGGTGACAGTTTACAATACGATCGTAATCTAAAACGACTACATTAATAGTAAACATAGAAAAAAAGAATCATATAAATCAATTATGAAAGACCATTTAGAAATTGCAAAGTCATCCCCATCGTCATCTCCTTCATCAAAAGCAACATTGAGCAGATTGTAATTCATTTTAATTAGAATGAGATCTATAAAGTGATAATGGGACCACTTGCAATACACAGTATTAATTAGCAGGAATGAAGTACTAGAAGCTACGTCAAGGCCATTCGTAGTAGGGCAAAAAAAAAAAAACCAGATACATTATCTCTCTCTCTCTCTCTCTCTCTCTCTCTCTCTCTCTCTCTCTCTCTCTCTCTCTCTCTCTCTCTCTATGTATATATACATATATATGTGTGTGTATGTGTAATATATATATATATTATATATATATTATATATATATATGTATATATATGTATGTATATACACACACACACACACATATATATATATATATATATATATATATATATATATATATATATATATATATATATATATATATACAGTATGTATATATGTATATATAATATACAGAATATATATATATATATATATATATATATATATATATATATATATAATATATATAACATAATATATATATATATATATGTGTGTGTATATGTATATATATATATGTGTATATATATATATATATGTGTGTGTGTGTTTGTATATATATATATGTGTATATATATATATATATATATATGTGTGTGTGTGTTTGTATATATATATATGTGTATATATATATATATATATATATATATATATATATATATATATATATATATATATAAGGACTACAGCTATTGTTACCAATGCAAATTCAGTCATCCAACATATACTCCTCAACCAGAATTCCTGACCGTTCCCCATGTGGCTGCAACATCATAAATCTAACACAGTTAATAGTAATTATGTCATCCATAGGAAGAAGTGATTGACATATGCCGCCGAGGGCAACTTGTTTCTCTACAGACAAACATTTACAGTATACTCGGAGGGAGTGGGGGGGGGGGGGTGTTAATAGTTTGAGGGAAGGTCGAATGCTTATCCATCAAGTAAAGGGAAAAGGTAGACGATTGTTATGGATGAGTTGTCAATTAGGGTAT
>NC_090747.1:82970297-82977797 GCF_036898095.1 Palaemon carinicauda
TAATTTAATATCGTTGTACAGGAAATAGTTATTTAGTGTGTTTAGAATGGAGTTAGCCTTCGGACTTCCAGATTTTAAAGTGTGTCGGGAAAAAGGGATATTTTTACTGTACATTGTTCACTACGGACCCTTCTATTATTCTCATTGTTGCTAATTATTGCATTGAAATTGAATTTATATTTAACAAGCAAAGAACCCATGAAGTGGACGACCTAATTCCAAAGATGAAATGAAATTAAAATGTCCATACTTAAAAAGAAATAACAGAAAAATAATCTATATGCTATAATAACCGTCATAAATATTTGATGTTTTCTGATAAATATCAATTTTAAATGTATGTGAATTTTTGTTGGATTTTTTTCTTCAAAATGGTTTTTGGTTGATGGTCTTAATGCCGCGTTTCTATTTTTCCCAGTTAACAGTTTTTGCAAATAAAGGAAATCCTGAATTTTGAAATATTGGTATTGAAGATAAAGCTTTGGATTGTTTTTGCCCACATACATAATAATACATGTACAGTATATGTATATATAGAAATATTTATGTATGTATGTATCGATATATATATATATATATATATATATATACATAAACTATATACATATATATATATATATATATATCTATATATATGTATATATATATATATATATATATATATATATATATATATATATATATATATATATATATATATATTTATATATATGTGTGTGTGTGTGTCTGTACCTGTGTTAATGTTGCTATAAGTATATACGTACACTCGGACACTAATCTATAATTTTCTCTGCCCCTTGTTTTTTTCTTTAAAGGTGTGTTGGGCAGGCCTAAAGAAGGGCCAAGGATGTTTGGTTTATCAAAAGATTGTCTTTTCCAAATCAGTTCCTTCATCTTCCTCTATATTATTCATTTTCAAAATCATGGTTACTGTCATTTCTTCTGTTAAAATGGCTATCGTGGAGGGTACTAAGCCGTGCAAGTGTATTGGCTCCACCAAGTTGATCAATTTTAACCAACCTTTTGTCTTTTAGTGTGTGGGTTGCTTTCATATTTTCTGTGGATAGAGTCGTGTACATATTCTATTGTTCTTATTATTGTTGAGTTTTTAAAAGTATGATGAGACCTTTCTATGCTTTTTAAATTCTTATTCTGTCTGGAGATACTGAGCAAAATCCTGGAACAGTGCTTCCGAGACTGCATCACTGTCATCTAGTGCAGTGATTCCCAACCTGGGAGAAATTTCCCATTGGGGCGAAATTTGAAGCTATCAGGGGGGAAATAATTACACTACCTACTAACTAAAAAAAGTATCAGGTGATAAAGCTAGCCCTGATATTGATACACTGGTGCACAAGAAGCAGCCTCAACCTTCTCACTAATTCAATTTTGAAGTAGAAGAATAAACAAAAGTCCTTTTATTTTGCCACTAGCTGCTCTCCATATACTGATAAACAAATAGTTCGAGTAAAATGGATAGAGAGCAGTTAGTAACAACTAACCTCATAGCTCTATGGCTATGCGGTTAGTTGTTACTAACCGCTCTCTATCCATTTTACTCTGTAACTATTTGTTTATCAGTATATTTGTATAATGGAAAAATAAATTAGTAAGTCGTCACAGTGTGTTTCAACTACTCTTTCCCTCATACACATGAAGGGGGAAATCTGGAGGGTTGCACTGGGTGCAGGGGGGAAATGACAGGATAAAGGTTGGGAACCACTGATCTAGTGGCTCTAGTATTGCAATACTCGTGGTTTACATGGCAATACTGTATTAGTGACCTTACAATTGCCTCCAGACATTATGATAACCTGTTATGCTTAGAAACTTCCGTTTCTCTTAGGGAACAAGCTACTATTTATTCCAGGTTTAGAGAATCCAATAATTTTGAACTGGGATGCCATTCCTAATGCTAGGGGAATGGCTGTGTATATCAATACTGAGTATCCTGATTTTCTTAAGCCTTGCTATGAATGTGGCTGTCGGGGATTCAGGTCATAAAAGTTTGTGGCAGAATAACAACTTTTACTTATGTTCCATCAATTGGAATTCAGACTTAGATAATTCTTTCATCGATTGTCTTGTTGCCGCTATGGCTAAGATACAAGATATATATGCCTCGTTTGTGCTTGTTGGTGATTTCAATGCTCACCAAAAGGAGTGGTTAAATTCTGTTTCTCATACTGATCGCTATGGCTTCAGGGCTTTAACCTGAATCAGGCAATGAAAAAATAGTAAGTGAGGCTACTCACAAGTCTGTTAATTGCATGGACCTAGTTGGGACGTCTAATCATGCCTTTGTTTCATTAATATTTATGACTGTGCAGCTTGTATCTAATGTGTCATACTCTTTTAAGATTATATATATATATATATATATATATATATATATATATATATGTATATTATATATATATATATATATATATATATATGGTGTGTGGTGTGTGTGTGTGTGGTGTTTGTATATAATCTCAAGCAGACTGGAATGACATTTTGAATTATCTTTTGCATTTGAATATGTTATAATTGTATAAAGGGGTTGAGCCTCCTGTTCACTTAAATGAAAATCCATCTAACATTATTGATAGACGTATTTCTTCCTGTGTGTTAAAATGCTAAATCAAGGATACACCCTGGTTAAATGATGATTGCAGATGCGCTTATCTCGAGAAACAGGAGTCTTACCATCTTTAGAAAAGTAAGAAATCATATTTGTCTTGGAATAACTGTACTCGGCTAAGTTTGTATTTCACCTAAAAAGGAATACAGTTTAATCATAAGAGAAAACCCTTCTGACACAGCCTAGGAACATAATTGGTGGGCTACCCTTAAATCTGCACCCTGGTGTAGCCTTTCAAAGTCCTTCCTTTGTACACACACACACACACACACACACACACACACACACAATATATATATATATATATATATATATATATATATATATACACACACATATTTAAACTAGATGGTTCTGTCTCTCATTGTCCAAAGGAAAAGGCAGCAATTTCAGCTGATGTATTTTAGATATTTTCTTTAAGATAAACTAATCTAATTTCAGTTCCGTGAAATTAAAACACTTTTACTGGACATTGGTGGTTATGGAGGTGTAAACCAAAAAGATGTTTCCTTTTTTATAAACATAGCTGATTACTTAGTTCCCAAGTTGTATGCTAATTTTTTTAAGTTAGCAAGAAGAGGTTATTTTGCACTTGTTGGAGAAATAATAATGTTACCCTTTTAGGTAAATGTGATTGGGGTAGCATTAGACCTACCGATAACGGCCCAGTCTCCATAACTCCCATATTATCTAAAGGTATGAACGTCTTTTGGCAAAACGTCATAATAGGTATGCTGAAGGTAATCATCTATTCCCTAGTTTGCAGTTTGCCTCTTGCAAAGGGCTTGGAGCATGCGATTCAATGCTGTATAGATGTCTCTTGTTTGTGGTCAGGAAGTTCGTATGATTGGTCTTAATTTTAGTATCGACTTTCACCATGTTAATCATGGGGCTCTAATTTTCAAAGTTAAACACGTGGGAGTAGATGAGTCTTTTATTAGCATCATTATTATTATTTAATGTAATAGATTCGAAGGGTAGTTGTTGATGGGCATCATAGTGCCTATAGGAAAGTAATATCTGGCGTTCTTTCGGGTAATGTTCTTGGTCCATGAACTTTTCAAGCTATATAAGCATGATATGTGGTGTGGGATAGAAAACAAGCTAGTTGCATATGCAGATGATGCTACTCATTTTGCATCAATTCCATATCCTAAATATAGACTTGTGGTCACTTAATTCTTTAATATAGATCAAGTTAAAATTAGTATTTGGTGCAAGTTATGAGGGGGGTGAGGGGTAAAATTGAACCTTATCAAAAGTTACAATATGATTCTAAGTAGGTCGAGGACAGTGGCCCCTCAACATCCAGATCATTGCATTAACAATGTTTCTTTAGCTATATCCAACTCATTTAATATTCTAGGTGTAATTCTTAATTGCAAAATTTACTTTTGAGAAACATATCTGTTTCTTCTTCAATTTCACAAAAAATTAGCATATAGATTAATCTCTCCTGAAGAAATGTATTAATTTTTTAATTTTCCCATATTTGGAGCATTATTCTCCCGTCTGGTTTTCAATTAAAGCTCTTATCTTAATTTGCAGGACAAAAACTTAAGCTATTGGATTTTCATACCTGTATCGTCCTGTATGTAGTACTAGGTATGCAATTAATTCTAATAGTTTTACCTTCTCCATCACAAGGTTCAATAGTATTCCGTATTCTAAAATTTTTATTCCAGCCGTGACCAAAATGCGCCCTGACCTTAATAATGGGGTTGAATCGGTGGAATTTCAAAAGTACAAACTTGTTGCAAATGTTTATCTGATGAACATAAGGACACCAGTCTCGTTTCAAAGTTCACATGTGACTGACCTATTTTAACGTGGTTATTTACGCGTATTTTGATGTAACGTTTTTTTTTTATTATTATTTCTCATTTTAGTTTATTCGTTATTCCTTTATTTCCTTTCCTCGCTGGGCTGCTTTTCTCGTTGGAGCCCATGGGCTTGTAGCTTCCTGCATTTCCAGCTAGGGATGTACTTAGGCTAGCAATGATATAATATATATATATATATATATATATATATATATATTTATATATATATATATATATATATATATATATATATATATATATATTATATAATATATATATATATATATGTATATATATAAATATATATATATATATATATATATATATATAGTAATATATAATCTTACTTCATTAGCTGGTGAGAGTGGGGTTTTTCTTTTTTCTGAGTTGCTTCTTCAAGATGCATTAAATTTATTGTTCTGAAATTTGCTCCCCCACACAATCCATTACCTTTTAGTTTAGGGAAATCCTACATTTCATAAGACGTGCTTACAGCTTATTGTCAATTTTCAAATATTTTATTTCGGATGTAGTATGATCAGTCCACTGAGATTAGAATATGCATATGAAATACTTTGAATTTTATAGTTAATGGATTTTAACTTTTTAATATGGCTAAAAGGAAATGTCTTTGATATACTGATTTTTAAAGTAATTGTTTTAAAATGTAATTCAGTATGTTAAAAAATCATATAACGAGCTCTGGATTTACACTAATATTGGAAAAGAACAGTATAACGTTCTTGAGGTTTTATATAGAAATTCTAGTATTAATATTTACTGTATAAGGAAATGCCACCTTTTCGATATATCATATGTATTTTGATATTTATCCTATATTTCAGTGAAGACTAAAATAGAAAGTTATTTTTTATTAATGATTTATCCATAGATAATTCAAAATAACCCGAAAACAGTTCTTCCCTCAAATACTTCGATCTTGTGATTGAGACATTGCATAGCAAATAGTTTTTAAGGACGTAAATGGGCATTTTATTTTCATGCGATAAAGAAGAATGCTTAGTTCAGTGAAAGTATAATTAATGGTAGCTATAATGATATGAGTTAAATTTTTCATTCACTCGTATGACGAAATAATTATGACAAATTAAAATGATTTCATGAGGCTTAGCAAAAGGCTTTTAGAAACATTTCCGAATTGCATCTTTAACTTGACGGTGATTATAAGAAACAGAAGCCAGACTTTTTTTTGTCTCATCGCACAGCAAAATAATGTTTGGCCAAACAATTAAGTGGACATTTTCTTTTTTCTCAAGTAGGAAAAGTGTTTATTTATTTCTAAAATTACAATGAGCTACCTTTAAAGGTTAAAGGTGTCTGGTTTCAGTTCCAGTTCCATCAGAATAGATGCTCACAAGAACGTCAGCCGGGTAAGCCCAACCCCCACTGTGGTGCCCTACCACAGCAGTAGCCTCCCCAGTAAACAGCTTAAACTAACGGCCCTGGGCGGGGATCGATCTCTTGCCACGCGAATGCGAGGCAAACACGTTACCACTGTACACCTTGGCGATACCTTTTCAATGCAATTGTAATGAAATGATTATGGGGACTATTTCAACCACAATAAAAAAGATAAAAAAGGAGATTGAACATATGGGGTTATTATGATAGTCTCAGGCATATCTTCATTGCTTGCAATAAACGAACATTTGAGCCACGTTTTGGAAGCAGCTGGCAAACTAAAAGCTAGGGCTGACATTGTTGGTATTGCTCATTTTGTGTTTAGGGGACTCCAAGGAAGGTTCAATAAAATTTTCACCCTTGACATATTTTTTTTTTTAGTTCACTTTTTTATTCTCAATCCAAATTTCTAACCAGGTAGCAATATATATTTGAGTTGTTGGGAGTAGGCACTACTTACCTAGGGGTCAAACCTTTTGTATTCAAAATTCAGAATAAACACTCTAGGATTCTACTGTAGGCCTAAAAATTTTGTAGAGACATAACTGCAGGAAATGGATAGACACTCTAGGAGTCTAGGCCTACAAATATTGTTGAGATATAATTCCAGGAAATGGATAGACACTCTAGGAGTCTAGGCCTACAAATTTTGTAGAGATATAATTCCAGGAAATGGATTGTATGTTAAGCTAACCGGCTTTTTCCAATCCCGCATCTGAACTGCACCAAATCGCTATGTATACCTTCGGGGGAGTTGAGGTTGCTGATATAATCCTGATCGTGTGTGCAATGGTTGATGAGTGTGGTTGACTGGGCAAGTGGGAGGCATGAATCGAAACCCCAAGATCACAACTATCGACTCAGTACTGTATCATCATGAGTAATGAAACATTGGGGTCCTAGAGGATATATTGCTGTATGTATATTTAAAAAACTCCTACGTTGTAGTTTTTTAATATTACTCGATATACAGTGGGCATGTGCTTTTATTTGCTTATTCATGAAAATGCATATCTTTAAAAAATGTACATACACATTAATATAAAAACTAAAAATATATTATAAAGCCTATAAAAACACAAACATGCTAGTCTTTTACGCACCAAGTTTTATCTAACACCAGAAAAATAAAAACCGAAAAGTCATGGGTCTAAATGAAGAATATTTTTTTTATGATTTTTCAGGCATTTTCGAATAATTCGAACACGGTTTTCGTGCTCGACGGCTGTGTTCATTCGAGCCAGGAGAGAGAAGGACCGACCGGGAAGATCTACGGTGATCTCTCCTACTCCTCACATAAAGAGGAAGAAAGGTCGACTCCTCTGCCAAGGGAGAGAAAGCACATGCCACATGTTTTGACAGGGGGAATGATAAATTATACCTTGTCATTGCCATCTCTTTAAATCGAGTTTGATATATTGATGCATCGTAAAATTATCACTTATCAGTGATGCATTGATAAGGTGATATCTTTTAAGAGTATTTGGTTTATGCAACGAAACTAGATGGTAGTCAGCACTATATGGATAATTAAGAAAAGTAAGTGTTTTATAAACCAGAAGTATAATATAAGGATTTTTGGCTATTAGAGAGAGAGAGAGAGAGAGAGAGGAGAGAGAGAGAGAGAGA
>NC_090747.1:82989180-83006680 GCF_036898095.1 Palaemon carinicauda
TTTATTTCTTTCTTACATTAGTCGTAAATTTCTTAGTTCTTACGAAAACTTTCCACCATGTAGGATATTAAATGGTATTACAAGTTACTACCACTTACGTCACTCGAAGTATCGTTTTTAGTTAAAGTTTTTAATTGAATCTGCGCTGAACATCAAGATAGTGGAGTAAAAGAAAAGTCTAAACAGCTCTACCACAGACGACGGATGACATCAGTAAATAAGTCTATTCAAAGGACGGAAGAAAGAGGAGTAATAGCTAGATACGCGAGAAGACCGGGAGAAAACACTTGTGGCTTCCCGAGGAAAAAGGGGGAGTTGCTGCAGCCCCACGTGTTTCCACCGCGAGACCTGACGATCGAATGAGTCAAGCTGTAGCAGACGACGTCGGTTTGAACTCATTTCACATCTTCACTTTCGCGCAACTCACGGACTACAACAATCTTCTTCCAGGTCTTGTATTCGTAGCGCAAATTGCTCCCACGAGGGACGTGTGATAATGCCCCAGGGATGCCTCCCGAGGTGTTTATGACCCAGATGAAGTCAAGGTTGATGTTCTGGTTAGGTTATTAGTTTGTGAGATAATAACATATTCAAATGTGTTCTTTTATAATGATGTGCTCCCGTCGGATATTGATGCATTGAGAATAACGTGTTACTTAACACAGACTATTATTATTATTATTATTATTATTATTATTATTATTATTATTATTATTATTATTGAATATATATATATATATATATATATATATATATATATATATATATATATATATATATATATATATATATATATATATATATATTCAATAATAATAATAATAATAATAATAATAATAATAATAATAATAATAATAATAATAATAATAATAATCGTTATTGTTATCATTATTATCATTATCATTATTATTATTATTATTATTATTATTATTATTATTATTATTATTATTATTATTATTATTATTATTATTATTATTATTATTATTATATATATATATATATATATATATATATACATATATATATACATATATATATATATATATATATATATATATATATATATATATATATATATATATATATATATATATATATGAATATATAGGGGAAGTAGATACGGTTTAATAAAAAAAATGTCGCTACAATTTATCATATACATTTGACTTCTATTACAAGTACAAAAATAACTATCATTTAGCGTATATATTTTAATCTTTATATGTGAAAACCATAAATCAAATTGATAAGATAGTAATTCTTTCATCGTTTCTTGAAAGAGGCCAGTGACGATTTGTCTTTTAGTAACAAATGCCAATGGTGTAAGACGATTATAAAATAAATAAATAAATGAATAAATAAATAAATAAATAAATAAATAAATAAATAAATAAATCATAACGCAAGTTATTTAGCCCAATATTACTTCATTATATTTCGATTGGCGAACTTCAAGCTATTTTGATTTCTTGTACTTTAGGCAGAGTGCAATGCTTTGCAATATTTGTTTTGATTGATGCACAGTTGTCTCTAAAAATGATCTGCAATTAGGGATGCAAACTTCATAAATTCAAAATTCTGCAAATAGCTCAAGGGCCCCTTAACTCCGGTGTACTGTTGGACACAGGTCTTACTATAATCTAACATAAACAGTTGATTATATTCCAGGTAAGGAGAATTGTGTGCAGTACAGTACAATACACAACAAAACATTGGAAGAGAGAGAGAGAGAGGATGCTGTATTATACATAGTTTATTATTTTCATTGAATACTTTTTTGAGTAAATCTTTTGTATATATACAGCACAATACCCATTTAGGAAATTATTACTTTTTAATATATCACTCCCAGTCCCATTATGCTTATATTAGAAAAGGATAATATCCAGTTCTGTTTTTCAATACGAACTTCACACAACTCTGTGATGCTATCACTGAGTTTATACCGAAAGGCCAACTCGCACACACACATACAATTAACTATTGCTTATTAATGGTATAATATCACTTATTTTATAAATGGAGGTGAATCACCAGTCTTCATTTTCTTTGTCACCATGTGCCAATCTCGAGTAGCAAAAGTGGTTAAAAGAAATTCAGTGTTATATTATTACTCCATCTCTGTCTTGAACTATTGTAGGAGCATTCTGATATTGCCTTGCATAGACATGTCTCCCGTACTGCTCATTCCTCGTCATGAGTAATCAGCTCCACCGGATCGTTTCCTGTTAACATCTGAAGATGTTCTAGATTATTTCTTAAATTGTCTCATGATTTCATATCTTCAAACTCTCCTCCACCCCCCCCCCTGCTTATTTGCTATAGCCAAATTTCCATTAATATCATTGATTAGCATTATAGCATTGAGTGAATTTGTTATCATAAGCTAGACAAAGATTTTCCACCACAAGATTTGATAGTTGCGAATTTAGGTTATTTTTCAGTCATATTTATACTTTCTGCAAATAAAAATCCATTTATTTTATATTCTCTTTATTGTGATTATTTTTTATAACCCGGGCAGATAGATCTTTCCTATAATTACCGAGTTCAATAAGCATTGAATGTCCTCTTTGCCTTCTGTCCCATATAGAATCGTTGTCCCCTTTTCTAAATACAATTCCATACTCTAGCGTGTCTAATCTTGTCTTGAAACGGTAGCTTTTTAGTGATTTTTCTTAACCCTTTTCAAATATTTCACTATATTTTAAGGTAGCGATTTCTGCTTGATGTAATTTTAACATGTGTATATGTAACGATGGGTTTTGAATACCCCTATAATTGACTCAATGTTCTTCAATTGTCTATATTGGAAATGACTGGGTAACATGAATTCGAGACTTTTCAGAACCTGTTCATATTATCCTTAGAGGAGTCAGAACTTCTCAAAACTACCTTAGGGAGTTAACATCAACGTTTTATATTACACAACTAAATTACAATGTTCATGAAAGGACTGGAAAGAATAGATGGATTAGTTCAATAAGGCAATGCATTATACAACTGTAAGGAAATAGTCTTCAAACTTGAGAGGTGCAGAAGGAAAATTAAAGTGATCTGGGGGAATTGAATACTAATATAAGGGTAAGTCATCTATTTGAAAATGGGTTACTTAATCGATATCAGATCATGGGAGGTAAAAAACATATTAGTGACTCTGGTTCCACAAGAGAATTTCCTGTGCTAAATTGGCTAATGATAAAAATTTTAGGGTAAATTACAACATCAGAATAATTCCTACATGTTTGTCACAATGAAGGTCGTCAGAATTAAGTTATTCATTGATGTGACAAATATCTAGTAAAATGAATTTACCATGGTGAGAGTAGTATATTAATTTCAGGTCATGTGAAGGGAGTAGACAGCTCCCGAATAACACTAACTTTATTTAGAGACGACACGGATATTTATAGACTCCTAAGAGTGTACAGTATATTCAACGTTTTTTTTTTTTTTTTTTTTTTTTTTTTTTTTATATAAGATTGACATTGCATGCTAATGGATAATATAATTACGGAATGATAATAGAGTTAAACTTAACCTCTTACTTCAACGGCTATTTGAAGTGAATTCCAATGGCGGTTGCAGTGTAAAAGAAATCGTAGATATTGTTTACTTCTTTATTTCCATGAGTTGCTTGCTGCAAGTGCATTAGACATTATAGAATTAATATTTCTGATGTCCATTTCTAAAACAATTCTGCTTTTCATTGGAAGATATTCCTAGCTATTTAGCCATAATATATCATGCTAAAATGAATTAATCTTTATATCCTAGATAATAAATTAGCAATGATTCTTTGTTTGTGATGGAGTTATACATGAATTTTTTTTTCCTGAATGCTTGTTTCATTGTTAACCAAAGATTTAGCTAATGTCATCTAATGTTCGATTCTGAGATATACATCCCTATTTTTTTTATTTCCTCGTTTGTTAGATTCTTTTTATTCCTCTCCCATCTGGTCCAGAGAGTCGATTTATAAATCATTTCTTACTTGTCTATATGCTAACAATCTGTCTCATCTCTCCATTTGATGAAATACTGTACTTTGTGCTTTGATTTGAAAGCTGAAATGTGATATCCTCATCTTGTCTCCTACCGATTTGTGTTTGGATTTTTTCATGCAGTAGGCTTCTTGAATGATAAAACTTCTGCAAGTCAAACTTTTAGTTGGTGACATAAAATTAGGACATGATCTTTAGATTGCTCTCCTTATCAAAAGACTATGCTCTTTGGCTCTCATTTTCAGCTATGATCCATGTAGTTCCTGAGTTTATAAAATATTGGATGGGATCTGGCCATATAGATATTTATCATTCCATAAGGAATTTTCGAAGGAAACGGGTATTGTTATACCTTTTTCACCAAATGTAAAATTTGCTCTTATCCATTTTTTTTTTAAATCGTTCACTAGTTCAGCCCATGCAAAAAGAGGTAGATACTTCCGTCCTTCAAACCAGTTTCCTATCTATTACTTCAACTTCTACTATTGCTAAAGTCTTATCTACTTAACTCATTTAAAAACTTAACGCATCTCTCTAATTTTGGATAAAATCCAATGGGTACCTTTTTTCTTTTATCACTGATGTTTGTTTTGGTTAAATTCTTAGTTAATTTTGTTAATTGTAAAAGATATGCAATGTCATAATTTTCTTTGGTAGACAGACATAAGTCAATATTCATACTTTACGCTTTACTCCTTTTTAACCTTTCACCTAACCATATCACTTATGTTATTGCTGATGATACAACGTTTGATTCTTTCATCATTTGTAAGTTTTTTTCTTCACATTACCATTCTTTTACCCGCTCTTTGTCTCCTCTTTATGACCTCTTTAGTTGGCCTCTTCTATTCTTCTGTACATTCACTCTCCAACTTACCTATGGCGTTTACACTCCACCTTTATTTTTTCCCCTTTCATCTGTCAACTATGATCTTGTTAGCTTGCCTGGATATAGATCTCGTATATTGTTTACGTTCACTATCTCCAGGACAATTAATTGGCCTTTTTATATTCTTCTACTTCCACTCTCCAACTTGACTTCGGTGTTTACATTCCACCTCTGTTTACCTTTTTTTCTTTCATCTGTCAACTATGATCTCGTTAGCTTACCTGGATATATATCTCATATTGTTTATGTTCGCTATCTCCAGGACACTGTATCTGTGTATTCATTGTACTCATCCCTTTTATATTAACTTCTAATCTTTATGCTGAAAATATAATTCAAATTCAATCTAATCAGGTTTATTACTATCCAGGTTACTTCCTAATCCTCTCTCGATGTCAGGATGCCAGAGAACTTAAGATCAATCAATCAATCATAATTCTCTCACAATGGTTGAGTTTACTTCTGCATGAGTAGATATAATACTTAGGTGTTGTAAATGTTAGTGAATTAATATTAGGTTCTTATCCCTCTATTTAGAAAAGTGTTTTCATATTTCGGCTATTTTCTTCCTAGATAGTATTAGATCACGAACAGTCTCGGAAGATGTGAATGCAAAGAATGGTCAGAATTATGATAAACTACTTTTTCAACATGCATAAGGAAATAACTGAGCGACGGTGCTAGATGTTAATATCCAGGTCTGGAATTAGAAATTTAATAGACAGCAATTTTCTGTTTAACAATTTTCAACTAAAGGTTTGTAAAAGGTTCAGTTAAACGCTTCAAATTCGGAGAGGACTAAGGTAAATCCATGAGATTTATCAAGGTGCCAGAAATTAATTTTATAAGAGAGCTTAGTTTGACGTTGGCGGAAAACGAATATAACTTAATCTTAACAAATGACAATAATGAACGTGAGACTAAATGTGGTATGCAGTTCCCGTAGACATTTTTAGATTTCTGTTTGTGGTTAATGAGAAACTGTTATCAAACATCTTGTTATCCAAACGGGTTTTCTCACTTATTTATGACATATTTTGATATACATTAGACGAAATACTGCATTTCATCTAATATATTTCAGTAACTTCTTGGTATTATACTATGATATATTTTATCCTATGGTGTTTCTCGAAATTTATACTATTCTAATAAAGTAAGTCTATATACAAACTGTCAAATTACAATACATTTGCAATATTGTATTTCAACATATCTTTACTGTACTATTTTTATTCAAAATATTTCAACTACCAAGCTTCGGAATATAACAACCAATTTATTGCAATCAATTTCGAATATTGAACCTAAGTATTGTATATTTTGGCTGTTGTAGTTTAGTAAATTTATAAATTTTTCAACTAAAGGATTTGAATGTAATTTCCATGAAAGTAACTTCAGTTCAAGAGTCTGTATGTGTAGAGATTTTGAGCTAGGATTAAAGGCACGACCAGAAGATAATTACCTTTATTGCTGGTGCTAAAGCTTAATTTCAAGTCTTATATTAACATTTCTATCATCATCTCTCCCTCATGTAATAAAGAGCAAGTGTCTCAATATATATATATATATATATATATATATATATATATATATATACAAATATATTATATATGTATATATATATTTATTTATATATATATATTTATATTTATATATAATATATATATAGATATATATATAGATATATATATATATATATATATATATATATATATAAATATATATTTATATATATTTATATATAATATATATATGTCTCTCTCTCTCTCTCTCTCTCTCTCTCTCTCTCTCTCTCTCTCTCTCTCTCTCTCTCTCTCTCTCTCTCTCTCTCTCTCTCTATATATATATATATATATATATATATATATATATATATTTCCTGTCACGTTCAGAAGGAGGATAAGAAGTAGTCTGACTTTGGTGAGAGTGAGTACCCTGAGAGGTACACTCTGAAATCACACACTCCAGCAAATTGCCGAACCAGCGGGTTGTAGTTAGGAAAGGGGGAGGGGGAGGGATGGATTGAATCTGTGTGTGTATGCATGTGCGTGCTTGTCTACCTAAATATTTAGACGTCCTATTTGTCAGCTCGGGTACACTAGTTATTACTATAATTATTGCGGAAATCGGACAATCACGTTTGTAAAAGAAATACATATCTACCTCATGTCAGAATGTAACTGTGAATTCTCATGTGAGAGGCAAGGCCGCTACCGTGCAAGACATATGCATTCCGTCGTAAACTATTCCCTCATATCATAATGGTGTAGCTAAAAGGTGTCTTCCCTGTGAAGAAATCGCGTTTTACTCTAGGAGATCCGAAATGACATTCCCGGCATTTTTTCTTATTCTACTTGACGCAATTACCCCAAGGGAATGACTTAATGGTGTGAGAGTATTGTATGAGCGCATCTCGTCTTTGTAGTTTTATTCTTGGTTGTAATGAAATTACTGTAATAGATCAATGCCGGTAGTTTGTAAAGCAGCTAATTCTACTTGGGAAAATCTGTTATTAGATTCAATCGTGTTAACACACATCTTATAGTAATTACTAGGAATGTCCTGTTAATGTCCCTAAGAGGTTTTACTTTCCTGTGAATAATAGATTACAATTAATAGTATGTGCTCTACTACTAATATTACTATACCTATTACGGATATTACTTTTAAGTCTAAATCAGATGTAATACATAATGCTAACGCTGGTGGAAAGAAAAGTTGGGAAATGTCCGCCAAGGACATGATAGTATACTCCGCGACCTCTTACAGGAAGTCACATGTACACACAGAATTACATAAGCAAGGCAGAGAGAGAGAGAGAGAGAGAGAGAGAGAGAGAGAGAGAGAGAGAGAGAGAGAGAGAGAGAGAGAGAGTCTTATATGTAAGACGCGTTTGTCTCCAGACGAGGTAAAACTTGTAAGACCTCAACCTTATGCAAGTCCGAACTCTAACATAAAAAAGTCGTGAAGGTCACTTGAGTTTGGCAGTGAGGAGTCGCTGATCAAAAAAACATACCTTAGTCGAATATATAGTTGATGACTTGAGAAGTGAATGCTTTTGTATTCTTCATATACATGTTCTGTAATTGTTGATGCCATTCAGTTTTTATATGCGCTTCTGCGAGGTTGGTTCCACTTCTGTTTTATGTATATTTTTACTTGAATCTTTAGTTTTTTACTAAATTTTACTTTTTATATTTTTTATATTTGTATATTTTTTATTAATGTTGCTTAATGTTATATATGTACTTCTTATTTGTAGCCCTGGGAGATGTGATAATGACAATCACGAAACGTCGGGATATAAAATAAATGGAATTTTTGAACTGCCTATTTCCCTGTCCACCTTGAGAAATGTATATATATATATATATATATATATATATATATATATATATATATATATATATGTATATATATATATATATATATATATATATATATATATTTATATATATGTATATATAAATATATATGTATGAATGTGTGTATCATAGTAAATATATATATATATATATATTGTATATATATATATATATATATATATATATATATACAGTATATATATATATATATATATATATATATATATATATATATATATATATATATATATATATATATATATATATATATATATATATATATATATATATATATATATATATGTTATATGTATATTATATATTCACAGACATACATGCACACACACACACATATATATACATATATAATGTGTGTGACCGTGTATTTGTGTGTGTGTGTGTGTGTGTGTGTGTGTTTAGGATTTGCTGCCACTATCAGCTTTTTGAAATCCACAGTAAAGGCATTGAGATAACCAAGGACTATAGATTAAGGTCTATAGATTAAGGCTATAGACCTTGGAGATAACATTATCGTTCTGTTGTAGGATTTGAACCAGCGCATAAGAGGTTCCCGTAGGTAGCACCAAGGTCCATATGACATGGGACAATATCGCCTACAGACGGGACCCTCTCCTGTTGGTGGTTTGAGGGACTCAAAAAAGCTGGGAGTGAACAGCGAATCTTCAATAGTGAGTAGTAGTAAAGAAAGAGGGTATTAGGCTATGAAAGTACGTATATAATTGGTAAAAATACCGATATTTGCAATCATTGTTAGGTTTGTTGTTGTGCAAGTTCAGATAATAAATCATGAATGTGAACGATCTGATATGCTCTAACTTGGGTTATTCTAAAAAGTCTACGACTTGAATAGTTTTAGAGTTATAAAGAAGTGACAGGATTAAATATTACAGATGGCTTACGAAATATAATTTTATATCAAATTTACATATAATATACAATATACAATACTTATTTTTTTTCCCTTTAGTGCATATAAAGCGGTAGTAAGCAGGTGTCACTGAACAGATTACAAAATATTGAAATACTACCGCTAGAGAGTTATGAGGTCTTTTGACTGGCCAGACAGTGGTACATTGGATCCTTCTCTCTGGTTACGGTTCATTTTCCCTTTGTCTACACACACACCGAATAATCTGGCCTATTCTTTTCATATTCTCCTCTGTCCTCTTACACCTGACAACACAGAGATTACCAAAGAATTTCTTCTTGCTGCACTGTAATTGTTCAGTGGCCGCTCTCCTCTTTGTAAGGATAGAAGAGACTCTTTAGCTATGGTAAGCAGCTCTTCTAGAAGAAGGCCACTCCAAAATGAAGCCATTGGTCTCTAATCTTGGGTAGTGCCATAGCCTCTGTACCATGGTCTTCCACTCTCTTGGGTTAGAGTTCTCTTGCTTGAGGGTACACTCAGGCGCACTTTTCCATCTTATTTCTCTTCCTCTTGATTTGTTAAAGTTTTTATAGTTTATATAGGATATATTTATTTTAATCTTGTTGCTGTTTTTAAAATATTTTATATTTCTGTTTCCTTTCCTCACTGAGCTATTTTCCTTAATAGAGCCCCAGGGCTTATAGCATCCTGCTTTTCCAACTAGGGTTGTAGCTTAGCAAGTAATAATAATAATAATAATAATAATAATAATAATAATAATAATAATAATAATAATAATCAAAAAATTTACATCTCAATCCACACTCGCCTGTGCTAAATCGTGAGAAATCTCAAAAGCAACGAATTTTCCGAATTAAATACAAAAGACGCTTATGTGGTGCTAAGTTGGTTTCGATCGAACGGTTTAGAACTACTTAATTTCCTTGACATACGTAAAAGATTAGGTTTCATAATGTAAATTGTGACACAGATGTACATTTAAAGTTGCCCTACAAGGCTACACATACTAATATGAAAAACCGTTTTAGAAACTTAATAGTTGGATGAAATATCCAAATGTAATAACTGACGGATTGCCCGTAAGAAGTGATTGATTGCGGCCAGGGAAATCATTTAGGTATTATTTGTTAAGATTGGATGACCTTCTAGGTGCCATGTTAAGCGCAGTAAGTGCCAAGTTCTCGTCATCTACCAGATCGGTAATGCCGGATTTATCTGTGAGAAGTTTGACACAATTAGTCATCAACGCAGAACACAATCGAGGAGATATATTATGAGACTTCATTGATTTTTGACATTTGATAAGGGACAGTTCGCGATCGCAAGATGACTAATGTTTACATAGAAGTAATTAACTTGAAAATAAAAGTAGCAAAAAGCAGTTAAGATTGAAAGCCTCTAAAGTTTATTCAAGGGGATCCCTAACCCTATAGCATGATTTTGAAACGATTAATAAACACATAGTAAGTCACAGACAGTTAGTTAAGTTTTTTATGGTACTGTTCTCATGTGAATTTGTCGAAACTACCCGTGCAAGAGATTTCCGTATTTTAAACAAATTTTCCAAATTCATACACGGCTTCATCATCCTCACTACCATCGCTTTCGCCCACTTCTAGTTCACCAGTTGGTTCAACTGCTTCCTCAGCACTAGGCATAATGTCACTAGTATCCTCAACATCGTGATTAACACCCTTGAGGTTTTATAGTTTATATAGGAAATATTTATTTCAATGTTATTGTTCTTAGAATATTTTACTTTTCCTTGTTTCCTTTTCTCACTGGGCTATTTCCTCTGTTGGGGCCCCCGGGCATATAGCATCCTGCTTTTTCAACTAGGGTTGTAGCTTAGCAAGTAATAATAATAATAATGATAATAATAATAATAATAATAATTAGGCGATTGCTATACAATGTGCTTGACAACATCTTGATTGTGTGTAGACCTGTAAATTAAGAATAGTATCGTTAGCAAGGATATGATTATTAGTATTGTTATAATTTTAATCATCACATTTAAATCGCCACTGATAGTGATATTTAGATACAGTATGTAAATGTATAAATAATTACACACACACACATAAATATATATATATATATATATATATATATATATATATATATATATATATATATATATACATATATATATATATATATATATATATATATATATATATATATATATATATATATATATATATATACACATACATACATACATGCACTATATATATAATATACATATATATATATATATATATATGTGTGTATGTGTGTGTGTGTGTGTGCATGTATGTATATACTAACACTTGACTCCGATATGACAGCTTGATATAAAGAATAAAAGCCGGCAAAATGTTTACTGAGTCTGACCGAGAAAAGATCCTCCCTGTATAGTCGATATTCTGTGATACGAAACAATATAAGCAAATCATACTTAGTCTAGTCAATCTATGAATAGACCTAGAACAAATTGCAATAGTTTTTTTTTTTATTGAGGGGATAAGATTTCTCTATAGACTAAACTTTCAGAACAAATCTGGGGAAATCTATGTGGGGAAACCATTTTATAAGTTTTTTTTTTCTTCTTATTTTATAACTTACATTTCAAGAAGGTAAACAATTCATAATGAATTCTCCTGTACTTCTCTTTCTCCCTATTTCCTTAATCTTTCCCATCCCGAGTACCTGCCTTTGAGCTATAAACTGGATTTTATCCAGGGGTACTCTTCCTTTCCCCATATTCCCCACTTCCCTATTCTTATTATCATATATTATAGCATTCACCGCTTTTTATCTCCAATGCTGTTTCCATCCCATCAGTAATACTTAGATACCGGTGTTATTTCAAGTAAAAAGCAGAAAAAACAACGAGAATAGACGGTAAATATGTGTACATAAAACCTCTAAGATTCATATGTTTACAGGTGGAGCAGACCTATCACAAGGACAGCCACTTCCAATACCGTAAAAGAAGACGAACTCAAGTAAAAACGTTACAGCAAGCGCTCTCTTGTATGGTTAAAATAACACATATGTTATTAAGCGAGTTATTGTGTTTATAAATAGGCCCATGGTTACTGGCTATTATTTTTATTATAACATAAACAGTCTAATGCTTATATTTGACATCTTGGAAAACCTTCGGGATAGACTCCGCCCTTATCATTAATACCAGAAGTGAGGTTTAAAATTTCCTTTATTCTTTTCATTTATTCCCAATACAATTCATGATTTTCTTTTAGTGTTTGAAGAATATTTACATATATTTAAAATGGTGATATATATTTTTCGGCAGATTTTTCCCTTGTATTATGAAATAATAGACTTACACTATAGTTTTTTCTCTGTATGCCTTCCTACTCCCAACAATTCTTTCACCTATGATCAGATTTTCGTTCGTATAACGTAGTATTTGACGAATATATTACAATATTTCCATAAGCATAAACGCTTTCAAGGGTTTTTTAAATCATGAAACCTGAGGCTCATGATAAAGTTAAATATCACAAAAAATGACGCTCCTTTCAAATCAAGTGATTTCTTACGCACCAGGATAGCCAACCTTAAGAAATCCAATATATGTTATAAAAGATAAAACAGTAATTGTAAATATACTAATAAAAATTCATAACCAAGTTTTAACTTATGTATAATTTTTATATAGTCATGGTTTAAACAATGTCGGTACCCTTCGCTATCAAAGCTATATTAATAATGTTTTAGTCTTTTCTTGTTCGTTTCCTAAAAGTCTTAATCCCATATGACTCAACATAATTGAACCACTACAATGTAATAGTAAATGAAATCAATGTAAAAGTTGTTAAAGGAAATATATCATTGATAGCCGATCTACAGTTAATATATGGATAAAGATTCCTTATGCTATACTGTCGTCTGCTGACAGTTCTTTTAAATTAAAGGTTTTGCGGATAGATATATAGCCTCGCCACAGCTTTTATCAATGAACGATCCTCTTACACAGAATTAAGAGCAATCTATAGCTACATGAAGTAGACATGAACTAAGTGATATTTATTATGATATTTAGCCAATATTAAGTTAAAAGAATTTCATCTTTCCATCCCTTGTTCACTAGAGAACAAGGGCTGCAAACCTTTCGGTTTCAAAAGAACAGGAATCACATCTGAAATACGTTTCATGAACATTTCAGCAAGACGATTGAAGGATTGACATGGAATGTATATCTTTTCGTTGAAACATGATCAAAATCACCATTCACCTCTTCACCATAAAATATCCTGTCCACTTAATTTGTTGGCAATTCTGGACCACGCCCTCTCCAACAATTCAATATTGCCAGAATTCAAACAGCGAATTTCCCTCAAATATTTTATATTTCTTTCAAGATACAAACAATTTCAGAAGTTTGATTTTACAATATGTATGTTTTTAATTATGTTCATCATCTAGTATAAATAAAATATTAATTGTGTATTTGGATATATACAATACAATAGCTTCTTTGGCAATTGATTGAATTTTCCAATGTTCTCAAACGTACCAAAATAGATGGCCTCAATGAGGCTTTTCGAGATCAAAATTCTCTAAAACTCTGGTTTAGTTGGCAATATGTTTACTGACCAAGACTCGGAAAGAAGGTCTTCTTTATAATATAGTAGATATTGGACGACACAAAACAATATAAGCAAACCTTGCTTAGTCTGGTCAATCTATGGATGGATCTTAAAGAAAATGCTGCTGAATTCTTTTGTGGGAAAGCGATTTCTCTAGAATAATACTTTTAGAAATAATCTTGGAAAATCCGTGTGGGGGAACCGTTTGAAAAATTAAGTATATTCTTTTCATTTTAGATTTGTATGTGAAGGCAAACAATTCACAATAAGACATTGAGCGCTTAATCTCGTTTATTTCCTTTCCTCAGTAGGCTATTTTCCCTGTTGGAACGCTTTCTTTTCCAACTAAGTTTATAGCTTAGCTTGTAGTAATAATGATAATTCCTTCTCAACAATAATACTCAGATACATGTATAATTTAAAGTAAAACGCATAAAAACAACAAGAATAAACGGTAAATATTTCTACATAAAACTTCCAAGAATCGTAATGTTTACAAGCCAACCTAGCAGAAGGGCTGCCACTTCCAATACCGCAATAGAAGACGAGCTCTAAAGTGAAATATTAAAGTAAGTGTTGAAATAAGACTTTTGTCATTAAGCGAGTTGTGTATATGAATAGGCTCATAGTTAATAGCTATGCTCTTATTATAACATAAACAGTCTAATGCTTATGTTGGACACTGGAAACTCTTCGTCATAGACTCCGCCCTCATCATTAACACCAGAAGTGAGGTTTAGAATTTCCATTAATCTTTTAATTTATTCCGAATGCAATTCATATTTTCTTTTATTGTTTGAAGAATCATGCTGTATATTCAAAATGCTGAAATGCATTTGTCTTTAGAGATTTTTCTATTGTATAGTGAACTGAATAGACAATAGTTTTTTCCTTGAATATCTTCATACTTCCATCAATTCTTTCACCTATGATCAGTTTTTCGTTTTACGTAGTATTTGACAAAGCTTTAACAACATTTCTATCAACATAAGCGCTATAATAACGTTTTTAGTCATAAAACGTACGCCTCAGCTTATCGATAAATAATTAAAATAATTAAAAACGCTACTATGAAATCAAGTGGTTTCTTGCGCACCAGGATAGCCAACCTTAAAAATCCAAGATATGTTTGGAAAGATTAAACAATAGTTATGAAAATACTAACCAAATTCTAATTCGTATAAATTTGATTTAATTGTGCATTAATCAATTTCAATTCCTTGCAAAATTAAATTATAAAATTTTAGGCTTTTCATTTCGTTTCCTCAAAATCCCAATTTTTCATGACTCAAAATACATGAATCACTACAATGTTATATTATATGAAATCGATGTAAAAGACGTTACTTTGATATCCGATCCAAAGTTATAATATTGATAAAATTCCTTGTGATGTATTGTCGTCTGCTGACAGTTCTTTTAAATCAAAGGGTTCGTGGATAAATATATATCTCCACAACAGCTTTTATCAATGAACTATTCTCATACACGGATACACAGATTTAGTAATAATCTATAGTTACATGAAGTAGACATAAACTTATTAATATTTTTAATGATATTTAAACATTATTAAAAATTAAAAGAATCTCATGTTTACATCCTTGTCCAATGTAGATTAGGAGCTTCAAACCTTTCGGTTTTCAAAGAATAGGAATCACACCTGATAGAATGTGTATAAGCATTTTAGCAAGACGATAAAAATTATATACATTAAATGTTTTTAATTTTCGTTGAAATATGATCCAGATCATTAAACATTTCTTCATTACAAAATATACTCTCCATTTTAGTTGTTGGCAATTCTGGACCCCGCCCACTCAGGCCTCTCTACCTCTCCAATATTGCCAGAACTGTAGTAGCGAATTTTCTTACAGTATTTAATATTTCTTTCAATATACTCCCAATTTTAGAAATTTTACCTTAAAATATTTGATTATTTTATTATGTTTACTATCTTATATATATGAGATATTTATCATACTTTCGGAAAGAGATAATAACATAGTTTCTCCGATAATTAACTGGATTGTCTCATGTTCTTAAATGTCCCAATAGATGGCGTCAGTGAAGCTTTTTGTGGGTGAAATTCAGGAAAAGATCTTATTTTAGGAACCTTGGAACGTTGTTTCTTGATCGACTTAGCCAAAGGAACATACATTCTGATACACTATTAACGAATACTTATTTGCTAGTTCAGTTACCCTAGAACCTAAAGATAATTTGACAAATTATGAGATTTTAAAAGTTTTTGGAATTAAATTTTGTTACCCTTTGTGGTTTTTCCATCTAGAATCATAATATTGGCCAAGGAGATGAAATGCATTAAAACAATGTAACTAATGTATTAATGAAATATATATTAGATATATATATATATATATATATATATATAAATATATATATATATATATATATATATATATATATATATATATATATATATATGTATATATATAAATATATATATATATATATATATATATATATATATATATATATATATATATAATATATATATATACATATATATATATGATAAAGTATTTAAATATAGGCCTATATATATATATATATATATATATATATATATATATATATATATATATATATATATATATATATATCATGTAGGATTACTGAAAGTTTTAATACATTCATCCCCATGCATTCATGTAATAGTAATGCATTCGTAAAATACTGTGATTCTGATGAGTGTATTGTTTTATAGGTCATCAGTCCATCGTCTTGGCTTCCTTCCCCTGCTTCTTTTGTAATCTCGAGGGACCCAGTTTTTTTCTTTTTTTTTTATTATTAATATTCATCTATTACTTTTCATTCTTATTATATTTCCTGCCCATGTTCATTTCTTTTTATTACCTGTTGGTAGAATATCCTCTACTTTAGATTTCTCTTGTATCCATGTTTCTTCTGTCTCTTACTTTGGTGGCTACTTTTCCGGTCCCATACAGCAGGCGAACCCCACTCTTAGTGTTCTTCTCATTATTATCCTTTCCATAGCTCTTTGAATTGTAACTAGCTTATGTTCTAAGGCTTTAGTAAGGCTCCAAGTTTCTGATAACTTAAGTTGATATTGGTAGGACCATCTGATTAATTACTTTTCTTTTAAAAAAGGTGCCATAACCTCATTTTGCTTATCAAAAGCTCTCCATCCCAACGCAAAGGCTGTCACTTTCAATACCATAAAAGAAGACGAAGTCAAGTGAATACGTAATAGCAACCGCTCTCTTATAAGATCAAAATGAGACATCTTAATTAAGTGAGTTATTTAGTTTATACATAGGCTCATATTTGTTAGCTATTTTTATTATAATAACATGAACCGTCTAATGATTATGCTGGACACCCTGAAAACTAGTTGTCATTGACTCCTCCATCATCATAAACTCCAGATGTGAAGTTTAGAATTTCCTTTAATTTCTTAATTTTTGCTCAATATAACTCATGTTTGTCTTTAATATTTGAAGAGTGTTTCTGTATATTTAAAATGCTTAAATAAATTTGCCTGGAGATTTTTCCATTGTATTGTGATATGAATGGACAACAGTATTTTCATTGAATATCTTTCTATTATCAATTCTTTCACCAATAATTAGATTTCCGTATTACGTAGCATTTGACAAAACTGACGATTTCCATAAACAAACGCTTTTAAGAAAATATTGAAACGAAAGGCTTATCATTTAGGTAAATATATATAAAAA
>NC_090747.1:83011680-83121680 GCF_036898095.1 Palaemon carinicauda
ACATGTTCGCAGGAGACCTGAGGGTTTTTTTGGTCGAGAATAGGTACATGACAATACCATTACCAAAGAATGACAAAATGCCAAGGATTACATAAACGCCCGCCAGAAGGTAATGCCACATGGGGTTAACAGGTGGAAATTTGCTCCAGTGATCATGGATCATTGGTTTGACTTCATCTGGAATCAAGTCCATTAAAGAAACGCCTGGAGGGTATCCGAAGTTATAGTCGGTTTTGTAAGGCAAAAAACCAGAGACGTTGTGAGATTGGGCCATTTTCAGTATGCTGTTCCTAAGTTTCGTAGAATATTAGTGAAGGAGAACTGATTTGCACAATGCGCCAATATAGCAGAACCACAATGCCTTGGTTTAGGTATCGGTTTCTCGTCGTGGACTTCCTTTACCGGCCGTTGCCTTTCGTTTCGTTGGCGGGTTCAGGAGTGACCCGTAGCTCCTCAACCCGTCTATTTATCCGAAGCATCCACCAATTAACGCTCGGTTATGAAAGACAGGGTTTCTTGAGAGGGAACGGATTTTCCTAAGGATTTTCGTCTCAAAATAACCAACCAACGTGTTAGGCAATCTCCTACGAAAGAGGATAAACTTGTAAGGCTTTCTTATCTATTCGAAGGTTTTCTTTGCTGGAAGCCGATGTATATGTTCGTTTAAGTTATGAGGAAAGAAAACTTTGGTAGACTTAGCTATCTGGAAATGACAAAACGTTAAGATTATCTGTTTAACAAGAAGAGCTACAAGCATTCTACCGTATTACAAATTAGAAGCGGATTTGCGTTTATCTTTTTTGGCATTTTCAACGATTCTTAAATGTTTTATTCTTATTTTCTTTTTTATTTTGATCGTTCTTTACTTCTCTTCTATTTTATTTATTTCCTTATTACCTTTCCTCACCGGGACATTTTTTCTGTTGGAGCCATTGGGCTTATAGCATCCTGCTTTTCCAACTAGGGTTGTAGCTTAGTTTGTATTAATAATAATGATAATAATAATAATAATAGTAATAATAATAGTAATTCCTTCTCTCTGTCTATATGTATATGTATATATATATATATATATATATATATATATATATATATATATATATATATATATGTATATGTATATGTATATATATGTATATGTATGTATATGTGTATATATATATGTATATATATATATATATATATATATATATATATATATATATATATATATATGTGTGTGTGTGTGTGTGTGTGTGTGTGTTCTTTTCTATCACGCACAGCTCTCCACGTCCCTTGGGTAAGGTGGAAGTAGGAGACATACCCTGGTAAGAGAGGTTGTGTATGCGTGAGTAATATATCTAAATATTTAGCCATCATTTTTGACGGGTCACGTACGCTAGTATATATATATATATATATATATATATATATATATATATATATATATATATATATATATATATATATATATATATATCCGTAACGCTCAGCGCCATTGCAAGGCGTATAACTACTCGGTCTCTAGCTTTTCGGTCCCATGAAATTATAACACTTACTGGACCTTGATACCTATGGAGTAGACCCCAATTGTATTTCCCTTTTTTTCTATAAAGATAAAGACAACTGAATTCTTAGCTCCTCAGTCGTCTTTTATTTTCTCAAGTTAACAAGAAGAGATTCATTTAGCACTTATTGAATTAGTTATGTCACTCCATTATGTAAATGTGTTTGTTGCAGCTCAATTCCAGGGGATTACTGGCAGTTTTCGTAACACCCAGATTATCTAAAGTTTTCTAATGTCATTTGGCAAAACGTCTAAATAGGTATGTTGAAGATAATCATCCGTTCCCTAGTCTATAATTTGGCTTTCACAAAGGTCTTGGGGGTATGCGATGCCCTTCTTACAATTTCAAATACTGTACAGATATCCCTTAATTGTGGTCTGAAAGTTGGTATTTATAATTGGCCTTTATGTTATTGCTGTCTCTGGCCATGTTAATCGTGTGGCCTTTTTTTCAAACTCAAAGAGCAGGAGTATGTTGGTCTTTTTTTAGCATCATTGTTAAATTTTCAAGTAATAGATTGCAAAGACTTCTTGTTGATAGGCACCATAGTGAGTATAGGAATGTGATATCTAGTGTTTTTCAGGGAAGTGTTCTTAACCAATTACATTTAACACTACTGTACATACAAACGATATGTGGTTAGGCCTAGGAAACAAGCACGTTACATATGCAGATAATGCTACTCTCTTTACCTTATTTTCTATCTCCTAAATGTTGATATGGGCTTGCTGAATCCCTTTATAGGGATCCAGCTAAAATTAGTGCATGGTGCAAATTATGGGGAATGAATGTTGAGCCCTAACAAAATTCAAAGTATGATTGTAGGTCGAGGACATTTGCTCCTAAACAAAAATCTTTGCATTGATAATGTTTATGTAACTATATGCGACGCATTAGAAATTCTATGTGTGATTTTTTATAGCAAATTTACTTTTGAGAAACATATGAAGGAACAGAGACTTAACTTTGGTGGAACAAAATCTTACTGCATTTATTCTTATTTTCTCGAAGGAGGTTGTGGGATGAAAATGGGGGGGGGGGGGGGTGTTGTTATAGGGGTTGTCTCTGGGAGTTTAGTTACGACTTTGTCGAATTACATTATATAAAAGAGGATGCATGTGTTATTCGTGGTCTAGAGGTCCACATAAGACTCCACATAGCCCCACGTATCTTATAACACTTAGGGCAAGTACCCATAGTGTTAAGGCCTTTCTAATTTAACAAGCCTACCAACCATTCTCTCTCTCTCTCTCTCTCTCTCTCTCTCTCTCTCTCTCTCTCTCTCTCTCTCTCTCCCTGTACTGTATTGATAGTAGTAGATTGAATTATTATCATTATTGAAAATATATAGAAAGAGATAGAAAGAAGAAAGAGAATGTAACGGGAGTTATATTATTTCGCATTTAGTCAACCTATAGAAAATGGTCTGATATATAAATTAGTTGTGGACATGCTAATAAAGTCAATATCAAGTCCTATTATCAAGCAAAACTATTATTTCAATTTATTTCGTAGATGTTTGGTTAGTGGTCTACTTAAAAAAAATAAAGATTACTGTGCTTTCTAATGTATACAAGAAGCTCCTCTCTCTTCTTTTGAAGTCTTTCTATATAGCTTTCAAAAACAATAACTTATTCTGTTCATATCAACCTCGCTACTGCTAATTTTAGTTCCCGTTTATACCGACAATTAAGTGGAGATTTTAATAAAATAATATGGTCAAGATGATTAAGATTAGGAGTAAGTAAAAAAGCGTTTAATTTGACTGAACATTTTTGGAACATTTTTGGGGGTGTCACGTCACGAGTAGCAGTTACTGGAAGACTTCGGTTTGAAACAGTAATGTCTCCCGTCCGTCACTTGTTACTCCTTTCAGACAATAAGGAACGGCGATATATAAAGTGAAATTTGCTGTGCAATTCTTCTGGTTAACTAATTTTGTGAAGGTAATGCGTTATAACAATATTGATTTTCTAAATGTCTTCTTTCTTGTTGTGAAACTAGCCTGATAAAAGTGTACTTTATAGCCTAGACCTATATTTTTTTTTTTAATGGAGATTAGCAGGTTCATGTTAGATTAGGCCTACCCTCGTAGCAGGCTTAGCAGAAGAGATTCGCGAAGGGCATATCTTTAAATTTTCACAGGCTGAAGGCCTGTTAAGTAGCTTCTCGTTGTTCTACTTGTACTTTGTGTGGACATAGAATTCTTGCCTACTCTCCATTTTGGTTAACCAGTTTACATGAAGCTTGGTAATCGAATTCTATGGGTCAGTAGCTATCGATCCTCTAAGCGTGTATTTTTACTTCAAAATTCTGTCTCGCTAATCAAGGAGGGAAAAACAATGAAATTTCGACACTGTTAATAAGCGTCAGATAAGCGTTAAATTTGGTATTGTAGACTCTTGTAAGAGAATATTTATTGATTACTGGACAGAATGTTGTCAGACCAGTAATTACCAATCTACTAAGTAATTAATAATTTTCGAAGTACTAATTTCAAAAGCCTACTCCTCCCTTAATGCTTGGCCAATCCGTTTGAAACTTGGTATGTGTAGAATGACGCTCTGAGCTTGATTTTTTTTTTTTTGGGGGGGGGGGGGAGTGGAGATTACAGTGGTGAACGTGACTGAATGATGCTAATCTTTATTTAATTAACGATTAATTGAAAAAAAAACTATTTTCGAAGTTAACCGAAATCAGTCGTGTTCGGTGTCAAATGAAAGGGAAGAGACAGGAGAAGACAGCGGTGCAGTAGACAGAATGATTCTCCCCGTCACTCATTAGTAATTGATGAGTAATTGATGAGAACAATAGATTTTCAGAGTTGATGGAAAGCCGTCATGTTTGGTGTCAAATGGAAGGGAATGGATAGAATAGGAATATTCAACTAACCAGCAGTCAACTGGTTCAGAACAGTTACATCTTCAGCCTGTAGTAGGATTCAAAAAGGCTATATATTAGGCACTTGAACCAAATGATGAAAGGAAGATTTACAAAATAAACTTTATCGTTAGTATTAGTTACCCAACGTCATTTTACCTACTCTTACCTTACCTATCTTTATCTATTCTTACCTTACCTAATCCCTTTACCTTACCTAATCCCTTTACCTTACCTATCCCCTTTACCCTACCTTACCTACCCTCTTTACCTTCACCTTACCTACCCCTTCACCTTACCTACCCCTTCACCTTACCTACTCTCTTTACCTTACCTTACCTACCCCTTCACCTTACCTACCCCTTCACCTTACCTACCCCTTCACCTTACCTACCCCTTCACCTTACCTTACCTACCCCTTCACCTTACCTACCCCTTCACCTTACCTTACCTACCCCTTCACCTTACCTACCCCTTCACCTTACCTACCCCTTCACCTTACCTTACCTACCCCTTCACCTTACCTACCCCTTCACCTTACCTTACCTACCCCTTTACCTTACCTTACCTTACCTTACCTACCCTCTTTACCTTACCTTGCCTACCCCCTTTACCTTACCTTGCCTACCCCCTTTACCTTACCTTGCCTACCCCCTTTACCTTACCTTACCTACCCCTTTTACCTTACCATACCTTAACTTATCTTACCTACCCCCTTCACCTTACCTTACCTACCCCCTTTACCTCACCTACCCCCTTTACCTTACCTTACCTACCCCCCTTACCTACCCCCCTTACCTACCCCCCTTACCTTACCTTACCCCGTTCATTACCTTAGCTTACCTACCCCCCTTATCTAGCCTACCCCCCTTACCTAGCCTACCCCCCTTACCTGACCTACCCCCTTACCTGACCTACCCCCTTACCTGACCTACCCCCTTACCTGACCTACCCCCTTACCTTACCTACCCCCTTACCTTACCTTACTTACTCCCTTTACCTTACCTCACTTTACTTACTTGTACCTTACCTTATCTTATGTTATTTTGTCTTATCTTACCGTACCTTACCTATCCCCGCGTTACATACCCTTGCCTTACATAGCATTACCTTACCTTACCTTACCTTTACCAACTCTTACGTTGAGTACCCATATTTTACCTACCATATTTTACCTGACCTTAACTTGACTCTTCTTATTTTACATAGCCTTACCTTACTTACCCTCACCTTACTTTACTTGCCCTCACCTTACTTTACTTACCCTCACCTTACTTTACTTGCCCTCGCCTTACCTACCCTCACCTTATCCTAAATACCCTCCTTTTGCCTTACCTGCTCTCACCTTGCCTTACCTGCTCTCACCTTGCCTTACCTGCTCTCATCTTGCCATACATACCCTCACCTTCCCTACTAATAACTGAACTATCCTCAATTTACCTGCCCTTACAAAACCTGCCCGTATCCTTCTTACTCATACCTAACCTTACCTAACCTTAGCTTAACTTTCTTTACCTTAGCTTACCTACCCTACCCTTACCTTAGCTTAACTTTCTTTACCTTAGCTTAACTTGGCTTACCTACCTTTACCTTGGCTTAACTTGGGTTACTTACCCTACCCTTCCCTTAGCTTAACTTGGCTTACCTACCATACCCTTACCTTAGCTCACCTACCCTATCTTTACCTTAGCTCACCTACACTACCCCATGCTACTTTGTCATATGTGAGCTTTAATTTTGTACAGAAAATATAAAACGAAAGTAAGGGATACGCCTTGGCCTTTTATTTCTTAAACTAACCTACAAACTCCTAATTCCCTAAACGACCCTACAAGCTTCTCTAATTCCTTAAACTAACTAACAACCTCACCTAATTCCTACCTGGCCTCGTGTGATCTCCAACCTAAACTGATCTACAGCTTTAAGCAAAGATGAATAAAAGAAGAGCCTTAGATTAACTTGAATAGGAAGCTTGGGCTTAATTGACGGAGGGTACAAACAGTTCCAGATTACCTTATTCATTGTTAAATTCAGTTTTGTAAGTAAAGTTTTATATGCTATGTAAATGTAAGTAATCCAGTTTTATAAAGCGAATGTTGATAAATTAATTTAAAAAGACTCGCCAATCATGATTATGATGCATTTTCATAAATTCTGCTTAGGGCAAAAAAAAAAAAAAAAAAAAAGGAAAAAATAAGAAAAATAAAAAAATAAACTGTTTATTGCCGAGTCTGGTACTGGCTTTAGTGGTGTTAAGTGAAATGCGTAGAAAAAGTAATGGTATCATCAAGTTGAACAGTTTGCTTAAATATATACAGTATGTAGTAAGAAGGGTAATTGTATAACTTAAAATCATGGTAAATACGAATTTACTATAAGATATGGATGCCTACAGGACTACTGTTTTTTTTTTCTTGTATCAATCAATTGAAATATGAACAGCAATGCTGTTAAAAAAGATTTCTTGTGGAAATATATTTTCATCATTTTCTCTGATGTAGTCACTGTAATTACAACCGATAGACAAATTGTTTTTTTTTATAAATAAGTTCGCACATGTTTTCCTATTTTTTACAACCTTGTCTCAAGTTCCAATATGTCTGTATTATACTAAGTTTGTTTTCCAAGAATTCTGATCCATACGAGTATTCCAAACAACATGGATTCATCCCTTTAGCTGTGTTATGCCTGACTGGACGAAAGTCATGAGTATTTAGACTTGAAGTTAATCAGTGAGCTTATAGCCATACAATGAAGGTAACTATTAAAATAACTTGGATAGAAAGGGTTCATATAGAGGCAAGGCAAAAACTGCTTAGTGAGTAATTTCCTTCAAATTTCCTTTAGGCATGATTGTACAACACACAACCTTGACAAGGTAAAACTAACATTAATTAGATATAGGTCTCGTTGCTTTGAAGTTACAGAAAATTGTCAAGACTAAACGCGTTTTGTGTGGCCCATCATTGGCATTCAAGTGAATAAATCTAAGGTAAGGGTAGGGTAGGTGAGCCAAGTTAAGCTAAGGGAAGGGTAGGGTAGGTAAGCCAAGTTAAGCTAAGGGAAGGTTAGGGTAGGTGAGCCAAGTTAAGCTAAGGGAAGGGTAGGTAAGCCAAGTTAAGCTAAGGGAAGGGTAGGGTAGGTAAGCCAAGCTAAGCTGAGGTAAGGGTAGGGTAGGTGAGCCAAGTTAAGCGAAGGGAAGGGTAGGGTAGGTGAGCCAAGTTTAAGCTAAGGGAAGGGTAGGGTAGGTAAGCCAAGTTAAGCTAAGGGAAGGGTAGGGTAGGTAAGCCAAGTTAAGCTATAAAAGGGGAGGACCTTTGTCTGTTGTGTAGATGTATGGTGGGGTAGAACATGATACCAAAAACTTACTAAATATTCCATTTGGGGTTAATTAAGGAATATTTATTCTCTTGTTCCCAATAAAAAACATTTTATCAAGTAGTGGGTGATTGAAAATGGTAAGCCAATAAAGATTTTGCTAGTGATGAGTATATACACCTCTGTCAATCACTCAGAACTCTTTGTAAATCCTGATGCAAGTGCATATACCCAGAATATCGAAATGTTAGGATCAGATATAGAGATATGTTCTCCGTTGGGAGTAAAAACAATCATGTTTTAACTAATTCCTGTCTATATAGGTTCATTCACCAGGTAAAAGTATCTTTAACATAAATTTTTATACCAAATAATTTTTTTTCATGTTTGACTTTTATAGTTATACAAATACATTAATTCAACAGAACAGGAGGCACGAACAGCTCTGCAACTTTATGCTGGAAGGGACTATTATACCTTCACCTAACTGTAAAAAGTGAACTTCAATTAATAGTCCCTGTAGCTACAGAAAGACCCCGGTCTTCGGCCTCCTAGACTTAAGGTAAGGAACAATTTAAAGTTAAATATTTTGATTATAGGTTTTTATGTGAAACAGTTTTGCGATTGGAAGGGCTATTCCACATAGTTAAAACCTGTCTTATTTTGTTATACCTACTACAATGGCAGTAATCATCTTTCTATGACTCTATTTTGATCCCCTTTCTTTCTTGGCTATGCATAAAAATGGATTCTTCAGTCAGTCAGTCATATTTTCCCCTTCTTTCAAAAGGAAGAAGTTTAAGATAACACACATTTCCATTTTGGTCTCAACTGTGATTTAACAACAGAATGCTGAAACATTTGTACCAGTTATCAACACGGGGAGTGTAATTCACAGCGAATCATAGAGAGAATATACAGATCTTACCATTGTTAGGCAAGTGCACGTATCTTTTAATCACTCAAAAAATTTTGTCAATCCTAATAAAGGTGCACATAGCAATAAAATTGAGAGGTGATGTGATGTAGAGAGATATAGTCACTGGGGTAAAATAGAAAGCAATTTATTTCTACACGAATACAAACCTTCGTTCTTTACATAAGAGAAGATAACATTTCAAGCTGGCATACTGCTTTAAAACTTTTAATGAAGTGTCAACTACCATACCTGTTGTTACCAGTAGTAAGGGGAAGCACCCCCACCCGCTCACTTATTGCTCCTCTTTGATTTTAGACGTGGTTAAGAGCGGACTTATCTCTTCCATGATCTAACTAGCATTGGCAGAAATTTAACCTTTTTTTATGTGTAAGTCGGTGTGCATGAGTTTGAGGATACACAGCATGTGGGTTTGTCTGAGCATAGTGGGTCGCTCTTGCTTGCTGGCTTTTACTTCGACGGCTGCTTTTCCGGTCCCATACAGCAGGGGAACCCCACTCTCTACAGGACCTCCACTGTCGTTTTATCTTGTTCGTTTAGAATATTCAACATTTCATATCACGTATTGCTCATTTACTGTTGAATCATTACTGTCAAATGACTCAAGGAATAAGTGTCTTCAGTTTCCACTTGAAAGCCTTAATGTCTTCAATCATTCGGATGTCTCATGGAAGCTTATTGCATAGTCTCGGGGTAGCATACGTAAAGGCTCAGGAGCCTAGAGTAGACATATATCTAGGTTCTGATAAATTGAAACCAGTTAACTATTCTCGTGTCAACACGATTTTTTTGCCTGTGCAATATGTAGCAATTCTCTTAAGTATTTTGGATGACCGGTTCTGACAACTTGGTGGGTTTTTTGTACATGTTCTAAATTCAATTCTCACTTTAAACGGTAGCCAGTGTAAATCAATTAGCTTAGGGGTGATCCTTTTTCTAGGTGGGACAAGTTTTATCAGTCTTGCTCCTTTGTTTATTATGTTTTGTAATTTCTTAAGTACTCGGGGTAAATTGTAATAGATGGAGTTGCAGTAGTCAATCCTGGAAATAACACAGTTTATCACAAGTTTCTTTACAGAATTTAATCCAGGTACTTTTTTATAAAAGCAATATTTCTTAGATGATAACCAGCAGTTTTTACTACATTATTTATTTGGGATAACCAGCAGTTTTTACTACACTTGTTTATTTGGGATAACCAGCAGTTTTTACTACACTTGTTTATTTGGGATAACCAGCAGTTTTTACTACATTATTTATTTTGGCATTGAGAGACGAGTTACAGTCAAGAAATACGCCTAGATCACGAAATTTACTAGATATCGGGTCATTATTTATGCACTACATTTATGTTCAAAGTGGAGACAGATCCTCACCAACCTTGCCCTCCGTGCAGAGGACACTCCTGCACAGGACACTCCTGCACAGGACACTCCTGCACAGAGGCCTCTCTATGCAACTAATGTCGAGTGCCGCCTCCCTCCCTTTGGGAGTGGTACGGCAGGAGGAAAAGTCTAGAAGGGATTCTTCACCTTCGGGTTCTTCCTCGAAGTCATGTCCTGACCCCGCCTCTCTCTCTCTCTCTCTCTCTCTCTCTCTCTCTCTCTCTCTCTCTCTCTCTCTCTCTCTCTCTCTCTCTCTCTCTCTCTCTCTCTTTTCTTCGGCTCTTCTAATTCAGCCTCATCTAGGGGTCAATCGAGTAAGATTCGTAGCAGTTTAACCAAGAGATAACATTTTGGGTCAAGAAACTCCTCCCGTTTCCTCTACCAAATCGGTGATACCTTCTTCCCATGGGGAGTCTACATCTCAAGTTTTGTAGCTGTCCTTGTGACTTGCAGGTTCCCCTTCAAAGGACCGGTATTTGGAGGTGTTGGTTCGTGGGGCTTAGCAGGAGAGTGTTTGTTCCTTCCAGAGTTGGTTTTGGCACTTTTCCTTCCAGAGACAACAGAAGGGAGTCCCTTCTGCATGCTGTCATGCCCAGAGACCTTCATCCGGTGCAGCAGATCCTCTCTCATCCAATGATCTGTGGGGTAATTTTTGCGAGATCGTTTCCCATGTACTGCTTGGTTAGTTCACTCAACATGAGGACAGTCACTTCTGCTCTTACACTTCTGAGCTTGCCAACCCTTTGGGGACCTAAAGCCGACACCCTTGCAAGCTTAAGAGGCCGTCCACACCTGGGAGTCCATCTCCTCAGGTATCTCAGAAATACCAGCACAATTCATCACTAATGTACTTTAGCTTTTTGGAGCCAAGCTCCACTGAGCTCACAGAGTACCATGTTTGTGATTTCTTAAAACTCAGTGTCCGATTCAACACACCAAAGGGTCTTGCAAGTCTTCAGCGAGTGCAGTTACCTTTGCTGATGCAACAGGTGAAACTGCCACCGATCTCATCCTGGGGATTGAGAAAGCAGCACAATCCTGCTCATGTTATCAACACAACCACAAGTATCTCTCCTATACACACACACTATCGAGCCTTGCAACGTTGCGAGGTAGAGCACGAGACACAGGCTTGTGCACTTGTTGCAGTCCATGATTCAGTTTCTGACTGTTTTCTTGTAACTGGTTTCCCAGCACAAACCCCTTGTCTTGGGGTTTGCTCATGATCAGCTGAAGCCATCTCGTCAATAAGGATGGTTCACACGAACCAGCGGTCAACTCATGCTGTCTATGACCATCCGCCAGCCAGTAATCGGGAAGGTGGCGGCGATCACCATCCGCCAGCCAGTAATCGGGAAGGTGGCGGCGATCACCATGCCGACCCTTCAATATCTAGCCACAGCATTAGATTTGACTCATCTAATTGTGACAGTTCTTCAGGAAACTATGTCCTCCCATGATCCACCACACTTGCCTTTGCATGCACTCACTTCAGTGGCAGCTGAAGACCTTTTGGTCTCGGGCAGGCAGACCCCGGACTGCTCATTCCGGGACAGTCAGGATATGAGTTGGTGGATGTTAGACTCCAACCTTCTCAAGGGGGTTGTAGACATTTATCCTCCTTCGGATTTCATGCTCTTCACCAATGCATCAAGTAAAGGGTCGGGGACTCACCTGCTGCAACACATGGCCTCCAGGATGTTGTCCGAGTCAAATCAGCAAACCCATATAAACCTCCTGGAGTTGAGAACGACATTTCTAGCCCTTCAACAATTTCAACAGCTCTTTTCAGGCCACTCAGTAGTGTTAATGAGCGATTATACAATCATAGTTACATATCTAAAAAACAGGGAGACTAAATTATTTCACAGCAACTTCACCAACTATCCATCGAAATAATATGATGGAAAGATGACAATGTGATTTCCCTGTCACCTAGACAAATAGAACATCCTGGCAGATAATCTGAGCTGGAAGACTCGGATTATGGGTTCCGAGCAGTCTTCGGATCCTCGGATAGGGGACAGAGTAATGACTTTGTGGGGTTCACCATCAATAGATCTGTTCACAACGTCTCCCAACCGTAGGCTTCCAGTGTAGTGCTTGCCAATCCTGGACCCACAGGCAACATTTAAGGATGCCTTCCAACATCCTTGGGACAATCTGGACGTATACGTATACTTCCCCTGTTTTGCCTTGTGAGGAAACTCCTTAACAGGGTGAGATAGACAACCAACATATCCACGACATTGATAACTCTGCTATGGCTGCAAGATGAATTGTAACCGGACCTTTTACTGCTGCTGAGAGAGGTTCCATGGGAGCTTCCTTCCATTCTTGACTTGCTGAGACAACCCTTTGCAGAACTTCCTTAAACATGTCGGGAAGCATCTCCTCTTTAGTGCAGTGGTAATGCAATTGCCTAGCATTCACAGGGCAGCAGATAGATCCCAACCTGGGACTGTGTTTCAACTGTTTGTTCCCTGGCATTCAGTTTTATTGAGAGCTTTATACATAGAGGCATTCCTTTTGTACAAGAGCTTGTTCATACATTGAATTGGACCGCTACCCTTTCATGTTTTTTTTACAAGTCTTTAAAGATCGATCATTAGGAGGTTCATACCATTTTTTCTCCTAGTAGAAGAAATAGAGTTAGCTAGCCCTCCACCAAGGAAGAAGAAAACTACAAGGGTTTGAATGCTATTGTATTTTTTCCTCGACAATCAGTCCATGACTATGATCGTCTTGGTTATATTTTGCTCTTGCTCACTTTAACGAGTAAAATTTCTAATGTCACCCCAGTGAGAACAACTTTAAAACGTTTCATCTTTGCTCGGTATCACTAAGCTATTTAGCAATTGGTCGCTCTTACGGTAGTACTATATCTCTAGTTTGCTCTCTCATTAGACCTATACTAAATATGCTACTAGGTTTTTACATGCTTTTAAAAGATTGGTATGATATATGTACACGATTCCAAGCAATAGCTTTATTTCTCAAGTGGTTGTTTACGACTGATCATGTACCTTCTCGGCTGTTTGCGATTGGTCACAGATCTTTCAACAACTCTCAATTGGTTGTATACACACTCACATGCCTATTAGATTGGTCTTCCAGGGGAACATCACTTTTAAAACCCTTGTATGTTTTAGCAAAACACAACCTGAAGTAAAGAAGCAGATTTGTTAGTGGAAAGAATGCAAATGGCTCCTATATGATACAAACCTAAGCAGGGACTCGGGTTTGTACTATATAATTTACTTCCCAAAAGCTCTTATAGGCATAGAACTCAGAGCAGTCACTTGCTGGTGCCCTACAAGCCCTTGGTACATTGGCCTTTGCCGGTTGACCTGGGCCCCTCGACCCCGTTGCTTTCCCGCCTGTTAATTGAGATATGCACAAGCATACCAATCGGACTTCATCAACACACTCCATGGATGGATACTGAACTCTGACCAAAGGATGTTGGACTAACATCTATGGCACACCAGACAGGGTTAAAAGTGTAACAGACATGTACCAAGAAGAGCCAGTCACTTGCTGTGAAAATCAATGACCAGACCGCATTGGGAACACTGTCGAGCAGTGAGGTCAAGCAGTGTTGAGTGATCTGGAAAAGCTAAAGACTACTGACAATACTTAAAAAAAATTGTATCAACGCATACAAATTACATAACCCCTGAACAAGGAGGGCATGTGAAATACCAAAGTATCACAATTTTTGCCTTTTCCGCTAGGGCCGGAATTCCTGCTGTGGGAGGATGCCTCAAGAATCCCGTATTCCGTGCAAAATGACCATCCTGGCAGAAAAACTGAGCCGGAGTACAGAGATAGTCAGATTTTGAGTGGTCCTTAACTCCTTAGATGAAGGCTTTGTGAGGTCATCAATGGTAGACCTTTTTTACATGGTCCCTCAAATGGAAATATCTGGTATATTGTTCCCCAGTACCAAACCCCGAGGCAGCGTTTGAGGAGGATTTTTTGACATCTGTGTGACAATCTTGAGGTTTTTGCTTTTCTCCATTATACCTGTTAAGCTGTTAAGGAAGGTTCTCAAAAGGGTCAGATTGACTCACAACCTCAAAATGACACTCATTGCTTTGCTATGGTAGCAAGTAGAGTGATACACAAACCTTCCACTGCGACTGACAGAGAGTCCAAGGGAGCTGCCTTTCCTTCCTGGCCTGTTATGACAACTACACACCCAGATATTCCACAGTTCAGTGGAGTCCCTGCATCTTCATACTCGCAGGTTATCTAGCATCATCGCACGCAGAGAGGATTTTCGCATAAGGTTGCAATACATAAATCTGGATTACTCAGGAAATCATCTCCCTCAGTCGATCAAGTGAAATAAACTATTTCATGTGGATGGTGTTGTGGAAATATCTCTCCCATCGTAACCACTGTACCCCTGATAGTAAAATTTTTATTTGTTCCGTAACCGAAATACAAACCACGCTATTTACATTGGGTTTACCTTTCGGTGTAGCTGAAATGGCGAGCCATTAGTATTTAACGAGGGTGTATTACCCCCGCGCTAGTTAGCAGGGGGGTAGGGGAGTGGTAGCTAGCTACCCCTCCCCTCCTTACAGACCGGTGAACTGCTTCACTTCACTTTTGGCTCGGACAATGGACAGACGTCTCTGTCTTTGTCCTCGCTTGGCAGCCATTGCTTGTTTTGTCTTTACTTAATCACTTACTTTTCTTTTACTCAATATATATGTAAAAAAATTTTCGTGTTTATGTATATATTTGAGCATAGAAATCAGTAAGTTTCCTTTTCAGAGTTTGTGCTTGTGTGTTTAGTGGAGCCCTCGGCAGTTAGGCCACCATGGTGTAATTTCATGGGTCGCGATCGAGTTTGACTACGGTCTTTCTCTCTCTCTCTATTTGAGGTCGTTCACCCTTTTATTACGTTACTTTTACTACGTCTGAGTAGCTTCCTTCCCGTGTGGGTGGGGTTGCTACGCCGTACGTTTTGTCTCAATTAGTTTATGAATCTAATTGTATTTGTAGATTTTTCAGCTTTTGTAGAACGATTCCTTTCGGGGTTTTCGTTCTTTCTTTAGTGTTCATTCATTGTTAAATTACATAATTACATAGTTACATAATTATAATTGTTATAATTCTGTGTTGGTTACAGCTCTCCTTCCGTGAGTGTAAGTGGTTGTGAGGGCACGTGCCTGGTGTGTAATTCTTGTTTTCCTTTCCCTCGGGATTCCTTTCCCTCGGGATTCCTCTTCGGAGCCTTCCCGGGGGAATGAATGTTAACTAATGATTTTTGTTTTTATTTTTCACAGTTACCGATCTAGTTCGTTTCTGTAATGTGACAACGGAGTGAGCTGTCTTGTTGAGGCCTAGGGATTTGGCTGTTGCTGCCTCCCCTATAGACCTTCATCAGGGGCGTGTCTCCTTCTCCTGGAAGTACTCCCATGACGATTGACGGCTCTCCAGTTCATTTTAGAACACTCAGGAGGCTCGCTTCCTTGGGTGGGTAACTCTCCTTCCGAGGGAAGTTTTCCTGCCCAGGCTTGAGTTTTCCCCTTTGGGGGGTTCTTCTCTTGCCTTTTTTTCGTGCGATTATGCTCTTGGTGCTGAGGGGTCGCATCTGCAGTTACGCTCAAGGGGCTGAGCAACTGCAGAAGCCCCTCTTCGGAGGATTGCTCTTTTTAGGTCACTGGCTGACCCATCTCTTCTACGAAGTGTTTCTCTTCCGTTCGTGAGAGAGTACACGCATAGAGACTCCTCTTCGGAGGACTCTTCTGCTGTTGGCCGCCTTCGCCGTAAGGCTCACCGTCCGCTACGTCGTAAGGGCCTCCCATCTCCCTATAAGGGTGCTAAGAGGCGCCTTTTTGGATCTCCGTATGCAGCCTGCAGCTCCTTCCTCTTTAGATCTCTCCAGGGATCGATCTCCAATGCCTTCTTGACCTTCCGCCCCTGGTGCAGATGGACAGCAGTCTGACCTCGTCTTCGACGGACAACGGTCCCTTCGGGGCTAAGGGTTGCCTCCCACGGGGGTGCTTCCCTTGCGTGTCAGGGTTCCCCTGCGCTTCCTTCTGCAGTGTTAGCGCACAGGCGCTCTCCTCAGTGTTAGCGCACAGGCGCTCTCCTCAGTGTTAGCGCACAGGCGCTCTCCTCAGTGTTAGCGCACAGGCGCTCTCCTCAGTGTTAGCGCACAGGCGCTCTCCTCAGTGTTAGCGCACAGGCGCTCTCCTCAGTGTTAGCGCACAGGCGCTCTCCTCAGTGTTAGCGCACAGGCGCGCTCCTGCTCGTCAGCGTTCTCCTGATCGCTAGCGCGCTCCTGTTCGCCAGCGCTCTCCTGTTCGCCAGCGCTCTCCTGTTCGTCAGCGCCCTCCTGATGATCATCGCCCACTGCTGTTCTTCCTGTTGTGCGCCCTGCGCGCCATCGGTCTCCTGAGCGCTCTAGATCTCCTGCCCGTCAGAGCGCACCTGCGCTTCCAGTTCCTAATTCGTGCTCAGAATTCCACGCGTCGCCCTTCTGCTCGCCAGCGACCACTGACGCGTCAACGTTCGCCTGCTCATCAGCGATCTCCTGCGAGTCAACGATCGCCATCGATCTTCCACGCGTTTCAGGTCCCCTGGACACCATCAGTAGTGATCTAGCGCTCGCCTGCTGTAGACGATCTCCGGTAGCTGAGTCTTGCCGTAGATCTTCCTCCTGCTCGCCAGCGCTCACCTTTACTTCTGTCCTTCTGTGCGCCAGCTTTCTTCAATCACCAGCGCACATCTGCACGCCCTTTCCTGCCACGCACCAATGGGCGCCAACGGTTTTTCCTGACTGTCCAAGATCGCCTGATTGACAGCTCGCTTCAGCGCACACCTTCCTGATGCACCTGCGCGCCTTCTGTTTAGAGCGATGCGCGCCAACCATCCCTAGTCTCTTACGCGTCAGCGATCACCTACGCGCCCACGCGATTCTTTGCCTGCGCGCCCGCGCTATTCTTTGCCTGCGCGCTAGCGTTTTGTTAACGCACCACCGCTCGCCAACGCACCGTCGCTCGCCAACGCGCCATCGCTTGCCGACGCACCATCGCTTGCCAACGCACCTTCACTCGCCTACGGGCCATCGCTCGCCAAGACGCGCCATCGCTCGTCAGCACGCCATCGCCCGCCTACGCGCCATCGGTCTCCCGACCGCCTGCGCTCACCCGCGCGCCCACGTGCCTGCGCGACCACACGCCCACGCGCATGCGCGCCCGCGCTCATGCGCTCCAATGTTTGCCCGCGCGAGAACCGACGGTGTTCCGTCGCGCGAGCCGACGGTGTTCCGTCGCGCGAGCCGACGGTGTTCCGTCGCGCGAACGCCGGCTCGATTTCTGCAGTATCCATTGCTCGCCTACGGGTCATCGCTCGCCTGTGAACTTTCGGATTCCGACCACCAGCTCTTGCCCTTCCTACCACGCTCGCCCTCCTTCTGTGCTCCTCCGTGCCCGCGCATGGGTGCTTCCATGTTCGGCCACGCGCAAACCATTGATTTACCATCGCGCGAGCGCCAGGGCGATTGCGACCGCGATTCCCGTCGGGGTTTTGCAACATGGCCCGCCTGGCGAGTCTGCTGGAACGTATTTCCAGAACACGGTCTTCACCCCGTAAACGCAGAGCAAGGCACATTCAAAAGCAGGAAGAATCTTCAGGGAGGTCTGAGCAACATTCTTCTTTCCAGAACCTGGGTTAGCCCTTCCTCGTCATTCCCTGGAAGGGTCTTGCCAGGGAGCTTTCCGTTCGAGATTTCTCCGTCGAGCAAGGGGTGACTGGTTTAGCCCTTCCTCTTCTCCATCTCGTGGAAGGGGCTTACCAGGTCCTTTCCCTCCCCAGTTGTGACCCGAGGTTTTGTACAAGGAAGCTCCAGGAAGATCATGGGTACTTTCCTCCTCTCGGGCTCAAGCACCTTGGCGTCTCGTCGCCAAGTTTCGAACTTGCGGGCAAACTCGATGTTGGACCATCTAGACGCAGTGACCGAGGGCTTCCTCTCGGGTGTCCTGTTCAACCAGCGAGGGAGAAACTAAGTCCAACGGTATCTCCTGTTAGTGTTTCTCCCCCTCGGGGGAGTTCACTTACAGAGACTCCCCTTCGGAGGACTGCAGAAGGTCAGCTTGCTGATCCAATGGCCCCCAGAGGGCGTATCCGTCGCAAGGCTCGCCTTCCTCTTCGCCAGAGAGGCCTTCCTTCACCTGCGGTGAATACCCTCCCGCGCGAGCGGGATCCGTCTATCCTTGTCCCTTCAGAGGGAGTGTCTGACGGCGCGGCTGTAGGTCAACAACCTTGGTTCGGTGCACTAATCAGAGCAGTTACGCAGGCTTCTAAGCCTGTTCTCTCTGAACTAGGTCACAGATCCTTGGCTGTTTCTACTCCTCTGAAGAGAAAAAGAGGAGTTCCGGAAGCGGTAACTTCTCCAAGGGCAAAGTTGTCTCCACGCAAGCCTTCGAGGCAGGTTCCTTCACCCCCCCAGACTCACTCTCCTTTCCTATCGGACGAGTACTTCCCGTCCTCAGGGGAATCACGTGAGGTGAGACGTTCCCCCATCGCACCAATGAGGGAAACCCCCCTCGCGCTGAGAAATCTTCCCGGGTAGGGGCTGGAAAGGACCTGCCACCTTCTATGTTGGAGTCCTACATCCTTCCCAGGAAGGAGTCGAAGGACTCGAAGACTGTACCAAAGTCCTCCACAAGACCTAGGACGGAGCCAACTAGCCACTCGGAGAACGTCCGCGAATCTCCCCAAGAAGAGCCTTTTGGGGACAGGAGACTTCGCTGCAAGTCCAACGTCAGTTGGAGAACAGCAAGAGTCAGAGCATGCGTTTTGGCAAGTTCTGACTCTAATGAGGGCTCTCACTGGGTTCGCAGACCCAAAGATCCCTCCTCGAGAGGGAAAGGACACGGTCTTGGACCGCGTATTCGGTACTCAAAAACCTTCTAAGGCCAGTGTGGCTCTGCCCTGGTCACGGGGTTAAGAGTACCAGGGACAAGATTGCTGTACAGCTGTCCGAGTTGTCCTCCTCCAACCGTTCCAGTGCCGGCAACAAGCTTCTCCCATCTCCTCGCGTACAGCAAAGGAGGTACTTTGAGATCTTGGAGGAGCCTTGTTTAGCTCTTCCTCTCCACCATTCGTTGGAAGAGCTTACCAGAAGAGTCCCTCTTGAGAGAATCTCCAACTGACAGGTCTCGTTCTCGGCAACCGAGAGCCTTAACCAGGAGAAGGTTGCGAAGTGTGGTTGCAAGCCACTTCGTGGCTGGACATCTGGTTAGGGACCTTAGGTATCCTGATACGCTCTGAGGACTTCTCCAAAGAATGTACCAGGAAAGCCATGGAGACGTTCCTCCTCTCAGGCACTCGCACGATCGAGTTTCTGGCCCACCAAGTCTCGGACTTGTGGGCAAACACCATCCTGAAACGTCGGGATGCGGTGGCTGAGAGGTTCCATCAGAAGGTCCCTAGCTCTGAGATCAATAGGCTCAGGCATTCTTCCTTAGAAGGAACGAACTTGTTTAAGCCTAAGGATGAGGAACAGGCCACTGATAGGTGGAGGAAGTCTCACCAAGACTCCCTCCTTCATGGCTTTGACATCTAGACATCTAAGCCCTATAAGCCTCCAGCACCCCAGCAGTCCCGTCCGACCAAGACCACAAAACCAACGGCAGCAGCAAAGACAGTGGTGTCTAAGCCCTTTCCTGTCAAGGATAGGAAAGGCAAGAAGTCCTCCAGAGGAGGTAAGAATCCTAGAGGGAGCAGCCGAGGCCGCAAACACTAGGATTGGCAGTCCCCCTGCATGTCCACCAGTGGGGGGATGCCTACAAAGTTGCACAGACAGGTGGCAGCAACTCGGGGCCGATTCCTGGACGATTTCCGTAATCAGTCAGGGATATTGCGTCCCGTTCACAACATCTCTACCTCCCCTGACGACGAATCCAGTGTCATTGGGCCCCCTTGCCATGGGATCAGCAAGGGGGCAAGCCCTTCGGGCAGAAGTCCAGACCCTGTTAGAGAAGGGCGCTCTACAAGAGGTCCTCGACGGGTCTCCAGGCTTCTTCAGTCGACTCTTTTTTTCTAAAGAAGGCGTTTGGAGGCTGGAGATCAGCATCGACCTCTCAGCCCTGAACAAGTTTGTCAAACAAACTCCGTTCAGCATGGAGACAGCAGACACGGTCAGACTATCAGTGAGACCGCAAGACTTCATGTGGACACTGGATCTAAAGGACACGTACTTCCAGATCCCAGTCCATCCGTCTTCAAGGAAGTACTTAAGATTCAGCTTAGACAACAAAGAGTACCAGTTCAAGGTGCTGTGTTTCGGTCTCTCCACAGCACCACAGGTTTTCACCAGTGTTTTCATTCTAATATTTTCGTGGGCACACAGGATCGGCATCCATCTCCTTCGTTATCTGGACGACTGGTTGATCCTAGCAGACTCAGTATCATCCCTTCTTCAACACCTGGACAAACTTCTGAGACTTTGCCAGGATCTGGGGATCATGGTAAATCTCGAGAAGTCCTCCCTGCTTCCCACTCAAAGACTGATATATCTAGGCATGGTTATAGACACCAATATCCACAAAGCCTTCCCATCAGACGACAGGATAGCAAGGCTGAGGAAGGTCGCAAGCCATTTCCTCAGACGAGAAGAACTTCCAACCCAATCGTGGTTACGTCTCCTCGGTCACCTTTCATCATTGGCTCGTCTAGTTTCCAACGGTCGCCTCAGGATGAGATCCCTCCAGTGGTGACTCAAGTCTCTGTGGAATCAAGGTTACGATTCCCCGGACGTCCTGATCCCTATGGGACCTGCGGAACTGACAGACCTCCAGTGGTGGGTGACAGACGAGAACCTACGAAGAGGATTGGATATTCTCGTCCTCCCCCCCGGATTTGATGCTGTTTTCGGACGCTACAAAGAAAGGGTGGGGCGCCCTCGTACTGCACCACACGACCTCATGCTTGTGGTCAGAATCAGAAAAGTACCTCCATATAAATCTCCTAGAGATGAAGGCCGTCTTCCAGGCCCTTCAACAGTTCCAATAATACCTGGCGGGTCACTCTGTGGTGGTGATGAACGACAACACCACAGTAGTGGCTTACATCAACAAACTAGGAGGTACCTTTTCGCAGCAGCTATCCCATCTAGCAGTAGAGATACTGAGATGGGCCGAAATCAACTCGATACCACTATCGGCACGCTTCATTCCAGGCAAAAGATATGTGCTTGCCGACAATCTGAGCAGAGCGTCTCAGATAGCGAGTACCGAGTTGTCTTTGGATCATCTAGTAGCCAACAAAGTCCTGACTTTGTGGGGGTTCTCCGACTGTGTATCTGTTCGCAACAGCCCTGAACTTCAAGCTTCCGCTGTACAGCTCCCCAGTCCAGTCCCAGACCCCAAGGCTCTCTGGCAAGATGCTTTCCAACAACGATGGGACAACATCAACGTTTACGCCTTTCCCCCGTTCTGTCTGATGAGGAGGGTGCTCAACAAGACCAGAACATCGGTCAATCTTTCAATGACCCTCATAGCTCTGCTATGGCATCACGCGGAATGGTTTCCGGACCTTCTGCAACTCCTAGCGGAGCTACAGAGAGAACTCCCTCCACGGCACAATCTGCTCAAACTACCACATGCCAACATCTTCCACAAAGCCGTAGCTTCGCTACAACTTTACGCCTGGAGACTAACCAGCATCTCCTCTCTGAAAGAGGATTTTCGCAGCAAGTTGCTGTCAGGATGTCTAGACATCTGCAAAAGTCATCCACAGCAGTCTACCAGGCAAAGTGAAAAGTCTTCTGTGGTTGGTGTCGTGGAAGGGGTATCTCTCCACTCGATGCTACTATTCCAGCAATAGCGAAGTTCCTCGTGTATTTGCGGGAAGAAATGCGCCTTTCAGTCTCGGCAGTGAAAGGCTATCGCTCAGCCTTAAGTCTAGCTTTCAGGCAGAATGGAATGGACATTTCTTCAGCGCTAGAACCTTCTCTACTCATACGTAGTGATGAACTTACCTGTCCTCAGTCGGAAGTGAGACCTCCTCCATGGAATGTGGTTCGGGTCCTCAGGTCTCTTAAGAGACCTCCCTATGAACCATTATGCCAGGCATCAGATCGCCACCTAACCTGGAAGACGGTGTTCCTGCTAGCTTTGGCTTCGGCCAAGCGTGTTAGCGAACTTCATGGTCTCTCGTATGACATCGCCCATTCAAGGGGATGGGGGAAGGTAACATTCAGCTTCATCCCTGAGTTTATTGCTAAGACTCAGAATCCTGGAGTAGCGGATCCTCGATTCAACTCCTCTCGGATTTCTAGTCTCCGCTCTGTAACAGATGACCCAGACCATCTCTTACCATGCCCAGTAAGGAGTTTGAGGCTATACCTCAAAAGAACAGCTGCAGTCCGTCCTCACGTGCCAGCATTATTCGTCAGCACAGGGAGGACTAAGAGGAGGGTCACCAAGAACACCATCTCTGCATGGATTCGTAGGGTCATTCATCTGGCCTTGAATCCAGATCTTCCTCCGTCACGTCGCCCTAGAGCACATGATGTCAGGGGCATAGCTACGTCCCTGGCCTTCAAAAGAAATTTCTCTGTGAAGCAGGTCCTGCAAGCGGGGGTGTGGAAGCATCAGACAACATTCACAGCTCTCTACCTGCAAGACGTGACCCACAGGAGGCTCGATACGTTCTCTATCGGCCCTGTGGTGGCTGCTCAACAGCTGGTTTAAAACTTCAAGCTCCTTATTGGACAAGTACCAGAAGGTTGAGGGCATTGTTACCCGGTTTTAGTCTGTATGAATGAAAAGGTTTGATTGGTCCTTATTCTTTTCTTCATCATCCCCTCTCTTGGGGAAAGCAGCATCCTGGGTTCTCTGCATAGCTGACCTCAAACCACTGCAGGTAAACCATGCTTCCTTGTGTTCCTAGTATTAAGTTAATACTGTTACGTCCCCATACCCTGACGATGTGGCATTGGGAAAGTCCTAGTCTACAAGTTTCCATCTAAAGAACTTCAGAACATCTTCCTAGGACGAGTCACACTTCTTTATACCTTCACACACAGCTTGCGTAGGCCGCAGTCCTTGCGTAGCAAGGTTCTAGCGAGGTACAGGGACTCCTTATTTCTTGGGTGCTGACACACTCAAATAACGAGTCCCCGGGCAAAGCCAAGATTCAGTACTGGCTGGGACGTCCACCCATCCTAATGGGTGAGTCACCCCTATTAAATAGCTTGGTTTGTATTTCAGTTACGGAACAAATGACAAATTCGTAGATAATTTGTATTTTTCCTAACTATACAAACCTTAGCTATTTAATCAAAATTGCCCGCCAGCCCTATCCCCCTTGAAGTCCTATCTCCAAGCAAAGTTAGCTCAAGCACAGGTGTGTGTGATAGGGGGGTGGGTGTTAGCAAGCTACCCTCCCCTACCCCCGCTAACTAGCGGTGTGGGTAGTAAACCCTCGTTAAATTTTAATGGCTCGTCATTTCAGCTACGCCTATTAAATAGCTAAGGTTTGTATAGTTAGGAAAAATACAAATTATCTACGAATTTGTCATATTTCAGGAAATCACTTATGCGAGTTATATTTTTTTCGTGGCCACATTCCCCTGTTGATTGGGTCGCGAATTTTTAGATAATTTGCCTGTAATTTTATTTATATTCAGGCAGAATGTGGAAGTTATTCTACTCGACTCATTTGTTTTTTTCGACTTTTAAGTATATTGTGTTTCTAGTTCCAGGTCACTTACCACGTATCTGACCTCGTGATATACCATATAGAAAATTTACAAGAGGTCTAAATTCATGAAATTTGTTTGTATTATAAGCTTTGATTAATCTTTTATTTTTCGCTGCCTTTGAAATCATTAAGAAGTCAAGTTTATTATTTTTGTAAATATTTCGTTATAAAGGTATTGGGTAAATTTAGATAAACTCTGATCCCTCTATTCCTCCCCCCACCCCATTTTTCGGTTGGTTGATTAACATGAATTACGAAAGAATTGAGAATTGGTCATTACCATTGTTCTTCATTCAGATGTTTTAGTTAATAACATCACATCATGGTCAAATATAAGATTAAAAAAGCTATTCTCTTGATCTCTAAAGATGAAGTTAAATATGCCAATTGTTCTAATGGATAATTCTAAAAATTAACTTTTATTTATCAAATTAATTATCAATAGTCAGTGTGAACATTTGGAGTAAAAATATTTTTCCTTTCTTTCAGAAGCATCTATTTACCTGCACATTTAAAACCAAAAGCCAAATCCAGTAAACAGAAAATAAAACTTCCTAGTTAACAACCCGGTTCCCCTAATGACATGGGAAGGAGATGGAAGCTAAAGGAATGCTGATGGCACAAGTTGATAACATGGATGAAGGCTGTAATATTTAACTGACATCAATTTAAAGATAAGTTAAATTTTTCATTATTCAAGATTTTTCTTTAGTAGATTACACCTCGGATATGTTAGAGTAGGTAATAAATATCTAGGGAAGGTAGCATATGTACAGTGTACCATATAGTGTTGAGCATATACTATCTGAGAAAGTCCAGTATCACGGAACTACTCTTGAAAGTGAGATTGTTCTCAAATATTTTCTTTTGGTGAGATTGTCTTAGATTTTGCTTATCTATGCATACTTAGATTTATGTTTGTACTATAGCTTCATTCTGGATATACAAATATTTCTCAAAAGGTAAATTCCCAAGTCTCACCAGTGATGCAGTAGGTAATATAAGATTAGATAGTATACTTTCATAGGTCATAGATTTTAAACTGCCGTATGGCCATGAAATGTCAAATTTCTTAAACCTGTAGTATGAGACTTGTCGAATAATTAGAAATTGTAATATAGCCTTGAAAATCATAATAGTTTAGCAATAAAAGGAGAATAATACTAATTATGAATTTTGTATGTCAAGTATTTCACTTCCCATACGCCCAAAGGTTAGGCTATTCATAAACTGATTTGACCTGGGACCCCTTATTTGATGTTTAAGGTGAGTCCAGTTGCTTGACTACTGTTAGAGGGTATATTTGAGTGATATTAAAATTTTTCTTCCAGCACTGTAGTATGAATAGACTACCAGATTCAATAAGAAATAACATGAGCCAATCATTTTACCAAATTAGTTTTAAGTTACTTCTTACATAAACGTTAGCCTTTTACTAACATCGAATGTTAATAAGTTGTATTTTATAGAACAGCTATAAACATAATGAGTTAGCCTCTAGTTAAGGTTTTAAATTTACATATCATTTAATCCTTAATGTATAAATCATAAGGGAAATTTACAGTGTTCCTTGCCTCCGTCATACATACATATATATACCAAAGGCACTTCCCCCAATTTTGGGGGGTAGCCGACATCAACAAATGAAACAAAACAAAAAAAGGGGACCTCTACTCTCTACGTTCCTCCAGCCTAACCAGGGACTCAACCGAGTTCAGCTGGTACTGCTAGGGTGCCACAGCCCAACCTCCCACATTATCCACCACAGATGAAGCTTCCTAATGCTGAATCCCCTCCGTCATACATGGATTTTATTCTTGCAGCAAACAAAATAATGTAAATCTTTAGGATAGAATTCTGTTACTTCTCGTTGTATTCTTATAAATATCTTGAGTGATATTGGAAGTACCATGTAAAGTATTACAAATATGGCTGTAGGATAATTTTCAACTGAGAAATATACACCGCTTGGATAGGAAGGTTTAACTAATTCTCAATCATCACAAGAAATTTCTTTTAGTGAAGTCATATTCTTAGTCAGGTGCAAGAATTTTAGTCAGGAGTCAGACATCTGTATATTTAGGTATTGTCTTCATAAGAGAAGAATGATATATAAAGTGAAAATGGTAATTGAGTTAGGTTCCTACATTTATCTAAAATAGTCTCAATGGCAGGTGGTAAAGTACTTATGACTAGTTCCTATAGCTTACACTGTTAAAATTTTGCTGTAAAAACCGGTAAATGACTGGCAACATTTATTCCAGGATTTATACCGTTTTAAAAACGGTTATATAGACGTTAAGGAGTGATATTACTGTCACCAACCAGTAAAAGAAAATAACAAAGTAAGGTAAAATTACGGTCACCTGTATTTTACTGAAATACGACTGCGAACATTATATCTTTACGGAGAATTTCCGATTAAGGTTATGGTTTTTTTTTAAACTGTATATTAGGGTAATATGTTTAAATTAAGTCTGATTACTGGAGCTTTGAACTGGTAGTTGGCACGTATGTTACAAGTAATTGTGTAAGGTAAACATTATAATGCACAGTCGATTATATTTTACACGGGCTCTTCCTGTTCAGTAATTTATGACATTAGCTGTTTAATATATATATATATATATATATATATATATATATATATATATATATATATATATATATATATATATATATATATATATATATATGTATATAAAAGTAAAGTTTGAAGACTGATCTTAGGTTCGTCTATTAACAGTAATCATGGTAGCCTACCTGTTTGATAATGTGAATTCCAGTTCAGTTTTACTTATAAGACCGTAATAAGCTTGTGATTCTAAGGTAGGTAAATCCAAACATTCTTAAAAATAGAATAAGCGTGAGGGTTACTTTAAAATCAAATCATCCTTAATGGTAAAAATTTTATATTTCTTATATTAAATATGTTTTTTATGAATATATGTGGGGTTTCCTTGCTGAATATTTTGAAAATTCATTCATAAGCAATACTAGAGTATCACCGATAGAATTATCTGGTAATGAATGACAAACTATGTTTAGGAATAGTTAGAAATCAGTATAAGCCGAAAGAGGGAATATTTAGAGCCGAGGTTTTCAACCATCTTGTCCCCACGTACCTTTTCAGCCATGTACCCCTATACCCTTTTGTCTCCTTATATATAAAAGAGAAGAGTATAAAACAATAAAAAGTCAATAGTAGAGGGACATGGATCTATACACAAATGAAGGGAGGTATATACACATGATTATATATATGTATATATATATATATATATATATATATATATATATATATATATATATATATATATATATTATATATATAATATATATCTATTATATATATAATATATATATATTATATATATAATATATATATATTATATATATAATATATTTATATATATTATATATAATATATATATATATATATATATTATATAATATATATATATATATATATATATATATGTATATATATATATATATATATATATATATATATATATATATATATATATATATATATATGTATATATATATATATATATATATATGTGTGTATATATATATATATATATATATATATATATATATATATATATATATATATATATATATATATATATACAGAGAGAGAGAGAGAGAGAGAGAGAGAGAGAGAGAGAGAGAGAGAGAGAGAGAGAGAGAGAGAGATTTATAAATAGGCAGTAAAACATGTGTTAGGATAGGGGATGAAATGAGTGAGTGGTTTCCAGTGAGACAGGGATGTGTGATGTCGCCTTGGTTGTTCATTTTTTTTTTTTTTTTTTTTTTTTTGATGGGGCTGTAAGAGAGGTGAATGGTCGAGTCCTTAGTCGAGGATTGTAAATGATAGTTGAGTGATCATGAGTGGGAGGTGAATCAATTACTGTTTGCGGATAATACTGTATTGGCTGCAGACTCGGAGGAGCAGTTGTCGATTAGCAACAGAGTTTGGAAGGGCGTGTGAGAGAAGGAAGTTGCAAGTTAATGTGGGTAAGAGTAAGGTTATGAGATGCACAAAAAGTGAGGGTGGTGCTAGATTGAATGTCATGTTGAATGGAGACTTATTTGAGGAAGTAGATCAGTTTAAATTGTTGGGTTCTGTTGTTACTGCGAATGGTGGAGTGGAAGCAGATATACATCAGAGAGTGAATGAAGGATGTAAAGTGTCGGTGGCAGTGAAGGGAGTGGTAAAGAATAGAGGGTTAGGGATGAATATAAAGAGTGATGTATGGATTGGAATTGTGGGGAATGAAAGTGACAGAGACAGAAACTGAATGTGTTCGAGATGAAGTGAACAGTCGATCTAGATAAGGTGTATATTTATTCAAGATCTCTTTTCTTACAATTTGAAATAGGCATATATGAAATCAACCTAGAAGGATATCTTGCAAGTGATTAGGAAGTTAAAGTTTGGAAGTTTTTATGTAGATAAAGGTTGCATAAACAATTCGGCCGGGTATTAAAATTTGACCTTTGCTTAACATTTTACTAATTCGTGTTAGTGAAATTTAGAAAATTATAGAGGATATAATAATTAACTAATTGATAATAACAACTTCCATATTGAGGGGTCCTGAGTTTACTAAATGTTATTCCTTCAATTACTTAAAGGGTTCCTTATAATTTCTAGACACTTTTATATATAATAATTATGATTTTGTTAAAGCTAATTTGCATCTACAAACGCTATTTTAGCAAACTTGAATCAAACCTGTTTTGTTTATATAAAATCTAAATTATTCATTTACACTATGTTAAAACATTTTTATAAACTGGATCGACTGAATTCATGTGCGCTTGTTTCTAAAAGTTTTCATGAAAGAATGGCTATGAAAAGCGAAATGATTTGTTTGCTATAATCTAATCTAATAGCAGTTTTTATAATATTTCTTTATATGCTTTAGTTCGCTTATCAAAGCATCTTATTTGCTCTAAATTATAAGAGGTGTAATTCTCAAAATATTTATTTCAGGATACAGTCGGTTGCTTGCTCGAGATTAATAATTGACTGAAGGCAGATATAATGGTGATGTCCATAATGAAAACTCATGTTCTACTGTGGAAGTGGAACTTAGGATCTGACTTCAAGGAAGAAAAGACGTCATGGCTTTAGGTGTGAGGAGAAATAATTAGTTTATAAAATTCTTGTGCAGATCTGTTTACAATGAGACTCTAAGTACCTTGACATTGCGTAATCAAACGGTTAAAGCAAGACTAAAGCCAATCTAATATTTTTTTTATATAAGTCCTAAATTCTGTTGCTGTATGTGCATCATAGTTTTCTTTTTATATCATACTGTTTAAGTCTTAACTATCGCAAACTTTGTCAGTTTTTTTTCTTTACTTGAAAATTTCAACAAAGAAAGAGCGTAGAACTAAGTTGTACTTAATTTGCAATGTGAATATCACTGAAACAACACTACAATAACTTTGATAAGCTTCTCAGCCTTTTTTTTTATCTTGCGTCATACTAAATTTACTAGAAGCCTCAATATTAAATCTCTCCCCCACTATAGTATTGTCATCGAATTGAAAATTTTACTTTTAATATTTTTTTTTTTTTTATTAATGCGAGGTATAGCATTGTGAGTAGTATCTTATTTATCAGGACTATAGAAAAAGGTTATATGAATGTCAGCTGTGTGCCATTTAATTCTAGTTTATTTTGACCATAATGCTTGCATGTTTGCCATTCTTCTAAGCATATTTGGGTTGAACTTTATTTCTACCCAAATTTGTACTTCCGGATAATTGATAGCTATAATTTTCATGTAGCATTTGATGTGACACAAACACTTGATCATATTATTATTATAAATCAGAAAACATATTTAGTTAAACTTTGGGCTACTAATATTAAATGGCTAGTGTTTTACAAACAAGCATTGTGTTATTTTTAGGTATTTTTTTTATTTTTGAAAATGACGTAGAAAATCTCCAATCTGATTTTATGTTATAATGTATATTTTCAAAACGATATATTACCACAAGTCCAGTTATTTGATCATAACTTTACTTGATATATTTTTGTGACAAAGTTCAACTAATGACCAATTTCTCAATCAGGCGAAGTCCTACTGGGTGAAGATATATTTATACAGTGACTTCTATTTTTCATTGTATTTCTATGAAACCGTTCTCTCGGCGGCATCTGTGGATATTTGACTAAAGCTGATAGATTGCAAACTTGCCTAGCAATTCTGGGTTTTTACCCTGTGCTTTAGCATATGATCTTGTAAGGTTTTGTTGGTCATTAAGCTTTACCTTTAACTAGAAGACATCATATTGTGGGTGGTATGTTGGCCAAGGCACCAGCCTCCCGTCGAGATGCCTTCGCTTGTTCAGGTAGTATTACATTGGATCTCTCTCCGGTTATGACTAATTTTTCTTGTGTCTACACGTACACTGAATAGTCTGCCCTATTCTTTACACATTTTCCTCTTTCCTCATACACCTGAAAACACTAAGATAACCGGAAAGTTCTTCTTCACTCAAGGTGTTGTCTACTGCACTACAACTTTTCAGTGCCTGCTTTCCACTTGACAAGGGTAGAAGAGACACTTTGGTTATTGTAAGCAGCTCTTCTAGGAGAAAGAAACTCCAACATAAAACTATTTGTTCTCTGGTGTTGGTAGTGCCATAACCTCTGCTTTGAATTATAGTTCTCTTGCTTGAGGGTACACCCAGGTATCTGTTTTCGCATTAAATCATAATTATTACCTTATGCTAATTGACTGGTTTGTACGTAAGTTGGTGTTAGTAAGTGATTATATATGAAAGTTGTCCAGAAAGTTATTATCTCGGAGCCTCTATAGGCTGATACTCTACCAAAAGTCTTCTGAAGTCTCTATAAAGAGTTTGCCGAAGGTGACATTTCAACATTGGTTAATTGTTGCTGGTTTGATGATTTGGAAATGCTATCATTTTAAGGAGTTAAGGTTTTCTATAAAATTCAAAGGTTGTCTAGCTTATAACTTTATTCCTAGTCAAGTCCTGAAACATGATAGTTTAGACTTGGAATTTATATCTTTTATTAATAGGTTTATTGTGTTTTTATATAGAAAATAAGGATCTCATTCGGAGATGTAATGATGACTTCAAAGGTTAGTTTCGTTTAAATCTCAGGTTTTCTGAAGGCTTCCTATTCGTCTCCTTTTTAAGGTGTAGTTAAGATTAATTTGCTCTAATGGTTACTGCAGGAAAGTATTGAAACTGAATTTGAATTCAGAGCATGTCTTGATATCCAGAGAATTAAATGGTTCGATAAAATCAGTAGTAACCAATAACTCGATCTTAATGATATTAATAATTTTTCATGTTGGTTTTCAGGGATATCCACCCTAAGAGAAATTTATATCTATGCTTTTTTTCTTTGGAAGTCGTACTATTAGTTAAAACAAATTTTAAGAACATTATGTAAACGGCTATGATCTAACTATATACATTAAAAAAAAAAAAAAAAAAAAAACCTCCATACTCAAGTTTGCAAAGTTTTACAAGACTTTTTCTAAGTTTCAGGATTATGCTTTCCTCATGGAAATTTTAGGCCTCTCTTGCTGACACTGTTGAAAGGGTCAGTTTGGTTGCAAGAAATTTAAATATTTTTCGTGACTTGTTTTTTGAGGTTGTGATACGGTCTGTTTTAAAGTATCTCCTTAGAGTAAATTCTGATATCCTGTGTGTTTGTTCTTTGGTCTTTTGAATTATATTGGACATCCCATGCTCTGTTATTTGTGAGCAGTCCTTGTTTATAGATTTTTTCAGATAATTCTGTTTCAAAGATAGATTTTTGGCCACTTTTGGTAAGGGCTTTCTTTAGTATTCAGCCTTTCTTTGGGGGGTGGCACTTTGTTTGAAAATGTCTGCCGAGTTCCCCCTGTTTTATGAATTTTCTCATGGAAGATTGGTTATTGGATAATGCCTTGGTTTATTAAGCTTTCGTGGTTATACTTCTTAACTCTAATTTGCATATATATGGAGTTATTTGAGGCACTCCTTAGTCATCGGTTGAGGAAAGATCGAGGATCGGCATGATTTTTAGGTTATTTTCGATGCTCTTTATTTTATGCAGTAATCTTGGAATTCTTTATCTATGAAGTTACTAGAAGAATTTAGTGATTCAATAAGCTATGTAGAGCACATATTTGACTTACCAGTTTTGAGTATTCCCTCTCTTGCAAAATTATTGTAGCGCACACTGGTTTAGTCAGGACACCACTTTGTCTATGGTGTTATTTAGGCATTATACCTTTGTCCATTCTGTTATTCATGACCATTTTTGGTCTTGGAAGTTATCCTGGACACTTAAGTCTTCAGTGTTATTTAGAACACTAATATGGCAGTTGTCTTGGTCACTCAGTGGGTAATGAAGTGATCTAGAAGTTATTTAGAGCACTATATTACCTATGCAGTTAGAGTAATTCTTTGTGTATGGAGTTATCTGCTACAGACCATCGTCTGAGGAGCTATTTTGTGTACCCTTTGGATTGATTATTCTATGTCACTCATTGTTTTCTTGTTTCTATTCAAGTAATTTCTAGTTTCACTTTTCCAATCACTCTTGTTTTCAAGAGTTTTCGTTTCAATCTTTAGGTTCCAGAGTTGTGTGTCATTGATCTGTGAATTAAGACCTAATTGATAAAATCTTTATAATTGGTGTATATGAGATTTATATATATTTCTTAATAATTTTGCTTTAATCTTTTGGGGACATTTAAGAGAGAACTTCTGAGTCAATGGAATTCAAGGTATGTTGCTCACATGTAGCACCTTTAAGTTTTCCTTCCTAAGTTATCTGTCAAAACGATCATAAAACTGACAAGATATTTGCTCCATCCCTTTTGTTTCTTAAATTAGAAAATATTAAAAGCATAATATTCTGTAAATCTCTTGTATATTGCTAGGCTAAACCGTGCACAATAATGAACTTTTAATTTTCTTCTATTGAAAATAATGTATTCCCTTTTACAATTTTGTTTTCGAAGGATGAAAACAAACTAGAGTACTACTTTGCATTTATATGTTAAATGTAAAGAATAATATAATATCTTTTATTTCTTAATGTTTGATGTGTGAATAATTTTTAAATATTAGACAAATTCCGTGCCAATACCTTTTGTAAATAGTTCTTAAATAAGTCAAATTTCGTCCCAATACCTTTGTAAATAATTCTTAAATAACAGTCAAATTTCGTCCCAATACCTTGTGTAAATAATTCTTAAATAATAATCAAATTTCGTCCCAATACCTTGTGTAAATAATTATCAAATATTAGTAAAATTTTGTCCCAATACCTTGTGTAAATAATTCTCAAATATTAGTAAAATAACGTCCCAATACCTTGTAAATAATTCTTAAAAATGTCAAATTTCGTCCCAATACCTTGTGTAAATTATTTTTGAATATCCGTCAAATTTCATCTCAATACCGTGTGTGAACAACTCTTGAATATTAATCAAATTTCGTCCCAATACCTCGTGTAAATAATTCTTAAATATTAGTCAAATTTCGTCCTAATAACCATCCTCCCTTTGAACTTCTTTGCGACAGCTGACCTCTCTCTCTCTCTCTCTCTCTCTCTCTCTCTCTCTCTCTCTCTCTCTTCCTTTTTGCAAGAAAGTGAGGAAGTTAAAGTGAATTAGACGTAATGGAGAGGCTAGGTTATAAAACTTAATAGATTAAATGGGAAAGAAAGAAATTACTTTAGGTTAATAAAGGTCCATTGAACAAGATTGATACATCAGTTGGGGAGAATCAAGGTCATAGGATTCAAATAATTTAGACTAAATATGGAATAAAACACAGTATATTATCTCTGTAGGAGCATAATGCCATCGGTGTACCTCCGGTGGTCCATTGCAAACATTGCTTATGGTCTTCATAACGTACCTTCTGACCCTACCAGCACTTGCACGTTCCTTCTGACCATACCTGCACTTGCACGTTCCTTCTGACCATACCTGCACGTTCCTTCTGACCATACCTGCACTTGCACGTTCCTTCTGACCTTACCTGCACTTGCACGTTCCTTCTGACCTTACTTCCACTTGCATGTTCCTTCTGACCCTACCTGCACTTGCACGTTCCTTCTGACCCTACATGCACTTGCACGTTCCTTCTGACCCTACCTGCACTTGTATGTTCTTTCTGACCCTACCTGCACTTGCATGTTCCTTCTTACCCTACCTGCACTTGTACGTTCCTTCTGACCCTACCTGCACTTGTACGTTCCTTCTGACCCTACCTGCACTTGCATGTTCCTTCTGACCCTACCTGCACTTGCATGTTCCTTCTGACCCTACCTGCACTTGCACGTTCCTTCTGACCCTACTTGCACTTGCACGTTCCTTCTGACCCTACCTGCACTTGCATGTTCCTTCTGACCCTACCTGCACTTGCATGTTCCTTCTGACCCTACCTGCACTTGCATGTTCCTTCTGACCCTACCTGCACTTGCACGTTCCTTCTTACCCTACCTGCACTTGTACGTTCCTTCTGACCCTACCTGCACTTGTACGTTCCTTCTGACCCTACCTGCACTTGCATGTTCCTTCTGACCCTACCTGCACTTGCATGTTCCTTCTGACCCTACCTGCACTTGCATGTTCCTTCTGACCCTACCTGCACTTGCACGTTCCTTCTTACCCTACGTGCACTTGCACGTTCCTTCTTACCCTACCTGCACTTGCACGTTCCTTCTGACCCTACCTGCACTTGCATGTTCCTTCTTATCCTACCTGCACTTGTACGTTCCTTTTGACCCTACCTGCACTTGCATGTTCCTTCTTACCCTACCTGCACTTGCAAGTTCCTTCTGACCCTACCTGCACTTGCATGTTCCTTCTGACCCTACCTGCACTTGCACGTTCCTTCTGACCCTACCTGCACTTGCATGTTCCTTCTTATCCTACCTGCACTTGTACGTTCCTTTTGACCCTACCTGCACTTGCATGTTCCTTCTTACCCTACCTGCACTTGCAAGTTCCTTCTGACCCTACCTGCACTTGCATGTTCCTTCTGACCCTACCTGCACTTGCATGTTCCTTCTGACCCTACCTGCACTTGCACGTTCCCTCTGACCCTACCTGCACTTGCACGTTCCCTCTTACCCTACCTGCACTTGCACGTTCCCTCTTACCCTACCTGCACATGCACGTTCCTTCTGACCCTACCTGCACTTGCACGTTCCTTCTGACCCTACCTGCACTTGCACGTTCCTTCTGACCCTACCTGCACTCGTACGTTCCTTCTGACCCTACCTGCACTTGCACGTTCCTTCTGACCATACCTGCACTCGCACGTTCCTTCTGACCCTACCTGCACTTGCACATTCCTTCTGACCCTACCTGCACTTGCACGTTCCTTCTGACCCTACCTGCACTTGCACGTTCCTTCTGACCCTACCTGCACTTGCACGTTCCTTCTGACCCTACCTGCACTTGTACGTTCCTTCTTACCCTACCTCCACTTGCACGTTCCTTCTGACCCTACCTGCACTTGCACGTTCCTTCTGACCCTACCTGCACTTGCACGTTCCTTCTGACCCTACATGCACTTGCACGTTCCTTCTGATCCTACCTGCACTTGCACGTTCCTTCTGACCCTACCTGCACGTTCCTTCTGACCCTACCTGCACTTGCATGTTCCTTCTGACCCTACCTGCACTTGCACGTTCCTTCTTACCCTACATGCACTTGCACGTTCCTTCTTACCCTACCCGCACTTGCACGTTCCTTCTGACCCTACCTGCACTTGCACGTTCCTTCTGACCCTACCTGCACTTGCATGTTCCTTCTTATCCTACCTGCACTTGCATGTTCCTTCTTATCCTACCTGCACTTGCATGTTCCTTCTGACCCTACCTGCACTTGCACGTTCCTTCTTACCCTACCTGCACTTGCATGTTCCTTCTTACCCTACCTGCACTTGCATGTTCCCTCTTACCCTACCTGCACTTGCACGTTCCTTCTGACCCTACCTGCACTTGCACGTTCCTTCTGACCCTACCTGCACTTGCACGTTCCTTCTTATCCTACCTGCACTTGTACATTCCTTCTGACCCTACCTGCACTTACACGTTCCTTCTGACCCTACCTGCACTTGCATGTTCCTTCTTATCCTACCTGCACTTGTACGTTCCTTCTTACCCTACCTGCACTTGCACGTTCCTTCTGACCCTACCTGCACTTGCACGTTCCTTTTTACCCTACCTGCACTTGCACGTTCCTTCTTACCCTACATGCACTTGCACGTTCCTTCTTACCCTACCTGCACTTGCACGTTCCTTCTGACCCTACCTGCACTTGCATGTTCCTTCTTATCCTACCTGCACTTGTACGTTCCTTCTGACCCTACCTGCACTTGCATGTTCCTTCTGACCCTACCTGCATTTGCACGTTCCTTCTGACCCTACCTGCACTTGCATGTTCCTTCTTATCCTACCTGCACTTGTACGTTCCTTCTTACCCTACCTGCGCTTGCATGGTCCTTCTTACCCTACCTGCACTTGCACGTTCCTTCTGACCCTACCTGCACTTGCATGTTCCTTCTGACCCTACCTGCACTTTTATGTTCCTTCTGACCCTACCTGCACTTTTACGTTCCTTCTGACCCTACCTGCACTTGCATGTTCCTTCTTACCCTACCTGCACTTGCATGTTCCTTCTTACCCTACCTGCACTTGCACGTTCCTTCTGACCCTACCTGCACTTGCACGTTCCTTCTGACCCTACCTGCACTTGCATGTTCCTTCTTACCCTACCTGCACTTGCACGTTCCTTCTGACCCTACCTGCACTTGCAAGTTCCTTCTTACCCTACCTGCACTTGCATGTCCCTTCTGACCTTACTTGCACAGTCCTCCTGACCTTACCTGCACTTGCACAGCCCTCCTGACCCTACCTGCACATGCACAGTCCTCCTGACCCTACCAGGAATTTCACGTTTCTTGAGACCCTTCACGCACTTGCACATTCCTTCCGACCCTACCTTCAATTGCACGTTCCTTCTGACCCTACCTTCAATTGCACGTTCCTTCTGTCCTTACCTTCAATTGCACAATCCTTCTGACCCTACTTGTACGATCCTTCTAATGATACCTGAGCTTGCACTTTCGTTCAAACCCTACCTACACTTGCACATTCCTTCTGACCCTACCTGCACTTGCACATTCCTTCTGAACCTACCTGCACTTGTACGTTCCTTCTGATCATACCTGCACTTGCATATTCCTTCTGACACTACCTGCACTTGTGCGTTCCTTCTGACCCTACCTGCACTTGTATTCCTTCTGATCCTACCTACACCAGCACGTTCCTCTTGACCTTAGCTGCTTATGTACGTTACATTGCTCCATTTGTCCTTATCTGCAAGTGGACGTTCCTCCTGACCCTACCTGCACTTGTACATTCCTTCTGAGCCTACCTGCAGTCACACAATCCTTCTAACCTTAGCTGTACTGGCCTGTTACATTGCTCCACCTGACCTTCGCTGCAATTGCACGTTCCTCTTGACCCTACCTGCACTTGCACGTTTCCTTTGCCTCTACCTATACTTGCATGTTCCTTTTGATCCTAGCTTCTGCTTTAACTCCCTTCCCACATCCTTTAGAAGTAAAGGAAAAAATAAGCTATCGTACAGAATATGGGTTAAGGGAAGTATGAAATATGATATATGTAAGTATAGGAAAAATAAAGAACTTGTGATGAAATATTGTGGAAAGGAAGTAGAGTCCAGTTCGTTAGATATTTGAGAATGGAAATGTATTTTGAGTAAAGGTTAATGATATTAAAGATTATGGTTTTAACAGAAACAAATATTTTATAAATTCTTTGTTATACAGTAATTCGGTAAATAGAAATAAGCTATGGCAGGTATTAAAGACAACTCTTAAACTTTGATTGTTTATATATGAATCACTAACTATAGACGTATTGTATGAAATAAGTCTATAGTGTGACCGTTGATTAATATTAGGGCGATCTCTTGTTAATTAGGAGTTATTCCTACACAAATACAAACCCCTGTCCTTTACGTAGGAGAATGATAACAGTGAAGCAGGAATACGGCATTTAAAAATTATCACTAGATGTCAACACCCGGACCAGTAGTTATTGGTCAGTAGCTTACTGACTAACTTCTTTGATAGCAGCTGTCATTGAGTACAGATATTCTCTTTGGCTGTATTTTTGGCAGTTCATTAACTTTAGCTTTTCTTTTTCTACCTGTTAGATATGTGGAAGTGTTCAGGAGTGCCACCCAAGACCTATGGTAGCTTCATGAGCTCTAAGGGCTCAAATCCTCACCAGTTATGCCTAGTCTGCGGAGGACACTCCTGCAGCCAGGCCTTCCCCTGTGACAAGTGTCGGGAGTGGTTACCCTCTCAGGGGGAAAAGTATGGCTGGGGGAGGAAGAATAAGTCTAAGAAGGATTCTTCATCCTCTTGAGTTGTCCTCAAGGTCAAAGAAGGCCAGACTTTTCCTTTCACCCCTGGTACTCTTCCTTTCACCCCTGGTACTCTTCCTTTCACCCCTAGTACTCTTTCCTCCAACTCTTTTTCTTTGGTTTCCTTCGGGGGCTAATCGAGAGTGAGTGGTGACCCTTTAACCATATGGCAAGCCTTGGGGAAAGAGGTCCTATTTTCCCTAGGAAAACAGTTGGGCCTCCTCCTCCTCCTCAGGCAGTACCTTCTGTCATTTCTTTTTAGTACGATGATGCTGTACGCTTGCTTTGACACTTCAGGGTTCATCTTCTGAGGAGTGGTTAATGCAGGCTCTTCCCTTAAGACACCAGCAGGAGCAGCTTGCAACCCTTGATTTGTAAGATGTCGGGCCTTTGGCATCGTTGAAGAAGACTGCCATTGTCTCCGGACCACATTCAGATAATTCTGAGGGAGACTATTCTCCTAGATGACCTTCCCAAGGGAAACGCCTTTTATCCACTGCCCTCAGAACCTACAAGCAGAGGACTGACCCTTGCCATCATTGAAGGAGTCCTCCTTCAGAGCACTCTAGCTTCTTGGAGCTTGGTTGCTGGGTTCTTTCACAATCTCTGCCAAATCCCTCATCTTCGGAGGAGGATCTTGGTTAAGCCTCTTCTTCTCCATTCAGAGGTCTGCAAGATCTTCCACAGATAACTCACCATCATGCGCCTCAACCAGATGGGCTTCAACATCATGTGCCTCTCCTATACATGAATCAACCAGACAAGCTTCTCCTTTTAGATCAAGGGCCTCTCCCAGATTTGCCTTACCCCAACGTACCTCACCCACCAAAACTTGTCTTACCTCAATGTACCTCACCCACCAAAACTTGTCTTACCTCAATGTACCTCACCCACCAAAACTTGTTTTACCTCGATGTGTCTCACCCCAATGCACCTTACCCACTAGATGTGCTTTGCATTTTAGCATCTCTCTAAGATGTGCTTCACTCACCAGTCAGGCCTCATTCAGATGCACTTCTCCTGAATGCACTAGAAGCATTTCTCTTGAACGCACTAGAAGCATTTCTCTTGAACGCACTAGATGCATTTCTCTTGAACGCACTAGATGCACTTACCCTGAATGCACTAGACACGCTTCACTCACTCGGTCTAAACGAGCTTCTCCTGAGAGCTCTACACATATATCTCCTGAAAGCTATAAACTTGCCTCTCCTAAAAGCTCTACACATGCCTCTCTTGAAAGCTCTACCCATGCCTCTCTTGAAAGCTCTACCCATGCCTCTCTAGAAAGCTCTACATACGCCTCTCCTGAAAACTCTACAAGAGGCCATCCTGAACTTGCTACATGCTTATGACCTGAGCACATTAGTCGCGCTTCACCATTATGTGCTTACTCTGAGTGCTCGCTAGTTTTAGACAGTGCTTCACTTAGGCACTTATCACTGAGATGCACGTCACCAAACACACTGTTTCTAGGCACACTAGCCAGATTGCATCTCCAGCTCTGGTTCCTCCAGAGTTGTTAACTCTAGACTCATGGATCACCACCTGGTACCTATTAAACTAAACAATAAGAGATGTTATAGGAAGAAGCATCAGAAAACTCCTCCAAGATGGCACATCCTACTGAGGACACATTGGAGATCCATATATCTTAGGCAGATCAGTATAGTAGACGAATATCATCTCTCCCGTATAGAATTTATTACTCAATCACTCTCCATCATCCAAAGGATGGAGGAAGGATGACATCAACTGGCAGCCTCCCTCCCGTCTTGGTCATCCTTGAGGGTGAGGGGGAAAATTTTGTTTTGAATGACGACCTCTCTTAGAACCGGCTGGGTACAGTTCTGAGAGAGAATAACACGATTATGACTCCAAAAAATCAGATTCTTCCTCAATGAGCATGACCAAAATCAGCGGATATGAAGGAGGGCGAGTCTGACTCGACCTTCCTTCAAGTCCTTCACTGAATTTGGAAGGTGAATGGTGTTTGAGAGGCCCAGTCTCCTACAAAGGGGAGAAAAGCAATGATCGACTGCATTTGTCAGGTACCTGGCATCTCTAGACTGTGTCTGGAGCTTCCATGGTTAATACTGGCTACGGAAGCTTTAGACAAGGTGGACTCTGGTATCTGCAGAGAAAGACTACTCAAGGGTAGGGAAATCCTCCCACTTTATTCCATCAGCCTTCAAAAGGCCGAAAAAGTACTACAGAATGGAGGAGGCTCTCCCTTTCCCTCTTCCTTTGGATCCTACAGTAGCCATTCTTAACATCAGGTATGACAACAAAGCATCTAGCAGCAGCTTCTATCTTCATCTTGGTGACAAAGGCATCAAATATGGAATCCATGGCTATGGCAACACTACAAGTGGCGTCGTGGATAGAACACTTCTCAGGAACCATCAGCTACCTGGCGGACACTGAAGGCTTGTCCAACCCGGACATGAGACAGATCCTGAAGAACATCTTATTCAGGGGAATCAGGGTAGTAGAGTTACTGACACTTCATGTAGCCAACCAGTGGACTAATTGGGTCTTTAAGACACTAGATACCATAAAGGCTAAATTTCATAAATACAGCAGTTACTAGGTTTAAACCTCCATAACTCCTCCCTATAAGGTTCCACCCTTTTTCCAGGTGGAGGAAAGAGAACCATGACTCCTTACTCCATCGAGCAGTTTCTTTCTGACAGCCGCAGTCTGCCTCCACTTCAGGTCAAGTTAAAGCTGCAACTCAGTCAGCAAAGCCCCACAAACCAACTCGGAGGCGCTATTCTTGACCTCCAGCATTGATTCTGAAGAGAAAATCTAGCTAGCCCTTTTCAGCCTGCTAGGGCCAAGAGCACAAAGAGGAAAAGGTCAAGGTTGACAGCCCCATAAGGAGGTCAGTCCTCCCACTATACCATCAGTGGGAGGATGCTTATGATCCGGTTGAAGGAGGTGATGGTACCTTGGGTGGAAAGATGAATGGTGGAAGTTCTTCAATCAAGGTATCTCTTCCCATTTTTTAGCTCTCCTCCTTCCCTGATTCCACCAACATCATCATCCTCATCCTATCGCCAGGGATTGGTGAAGAATTAAGCCATTTGGGCAGAAGTCCATGCTATGCTGGAGAAGGGCACTCTCTCAGAGGTAGATGATAGCTCCCCAGGCCTTTTCAGTTGACTCTTTCTTGTAAAGAAAGCTTTTGGAGCCTGAAAACCAGACCTCAACCTCTCAGCCCTGAATAACCTTGTTCGGCTGACTCCGTTCAAGATGGATATTGAAGTGATGGTTAGGTAACCGATCAGGCCTTTGGATTTTAATGACCATTAACCTATAGGATACACACTTCCAGATCCTGGTCCATTCGTCTTTCAGGAAGTAACTTCATATAATAGTAGCCGATAAAGTATACAAAATTTAGGTTACTTTTCTTCGGACTTTCGACAGCTCTTCAAGTATTTACAAGAGTTTTCACCCTAGTTTCAGCATGGCCATACACCAGTGGTATTTGTCTCTTATGAAACCTGGGCAATTAGCTGATCTTTGCAGACTCGGAGGGAACCCTTCTCCTTCCAGCAAAACAAACTCCTTTCGTTTTGTCATGATCTAGGGATTCTGGTGAATTGAAAGAAGTCTGTCGTAGTGCCCATGCAAAGACACTTGTATCTTCGAATGGACATAGACATGGTCCTTGAAAGGATTTATCCATCTCTCTCAAGATAGGATATCATGCCTGAGGAAGGTAGTTACCCCTTTCCTTCAACAGACCCAATTGCTGGTACATAAGTGGCAGAGGTTACTAGGGCACCTAACGTCCTTAAAGTGCCTAGTGCCATGTGATTTCCTTACATTCAGTCACTTCATTGGGTGTTAACAAGGGCATTGGTCTCAAATCTCGGCCATCCTCTTTCACTGATAGGGGAAAATGTATAAAAAAAGAAAACTACATTAGTGGCTGAATGGGTCACACCTTCAAAAGGGTTGCCCACTCTTGACGCTGGCTCTGAAATTCTTATTATTTACTGAAGCAGCCAAAGAAGGTTGGGTGGACACTTTGTCCGAGCAGGAGTGCCAAGACCATTTAAATGTATTGAATCCAAGAGCAGCTTTTCTAGCACTTCAGCAATTTTGCCCCCCTCTAGCAGGTCATTTGGTGGTGTTGTTGAATGGCACCACAACAGTGATGTCCAATAGAAACAAACAAGGAGATACCATGTCACTGCAACTTTGCTATCTTGCAGTAGAGACACTCAAATGGATTGAACTCTACTCTTATTTCCCTGACAGTCCATTTCATTCCAGATAGGAAGAATGTAGTATAGGACAAATTGAGTTGTGGTCTATCTCCTGTGGTTAGTGTTGTGGAAGGGGGGTCTCTTCTCTCGGAGCCTCTATTCCATTAATAGCAGATTTCTTACTTTACCTCCGAAAAGAGAAACTGCTTTGTTTCAGTAGCAAAAGGCTATTGCTCAGTCTTGAGCCAAGTCTTTAGACTAAAGGGAGTAGATATTTATTCTTCTGTTGATCTTTCTGTTCATATGGAATTTTGAACAGACCTGCCCTCCAGTTGACGTAACCTCCACCCTGGAATGTTGTCAAGGTGCTAGTTCACTAAAGGGGCACCCGGCTTGTTTTGGCCTCGGCTAAACGAGTCGGTGAACTATGTGGTCTCTCTTTTAACATCTTCCATTCTCGTTCTCCTTTGTCCCCAAGTTTGTTCCCAAAACCCAGAATCCTTCTGTCCCTAATTCTGAGTTTTTATCCTTTCTGATTGTGAGCCTTAGAGAGAGAACCGATAATCCTGATCAGTTATCATGCCCTGTGAGGGTGCTGAGGCACTATCTCAAGTATACACACACCATTAGACCACACCTGCAAAATCTTTTCGTCAGCACAAGGACGACGAAGAAGAGTAACAAAGAAGACAATTTCTGATTCTTCCTCAAGAAGAACACAAGTAAGAGTGCACAAAGTCAGAGCCGTAAGCGTGACTTTGGCATTCAAAAAGAATCTCTCTGTTATGCAGGTATTACAAGCAGTAGTGTAGAAACATCAAGTGACATTTACTGCCCATTATCTGCAGAATGTGACCCACAGGTCCCAAGACATCTTTGCCTTTGGTCCTGTCGTAGCTGCATATCAAGTGGTATAACTACGTCGTCTCCTCTCACAGGACCATTATCATCGGATTGAGGTCAAAGGGTTTTGGGTTACAGTTTCAAAGAACCTTGCCAGCTGGACCTTATTTTGATGCAGGTAAACCCCACTCAGCATGTAGCTTATTCTGTACTCGTGCACAGAGTCTTTTCCCTTCATTCCTTACGGGGGAGTGTGACATAACCAGGCAAACCCATAATCTTATATGTATGCCATACTAATTGACTCGGTCAAGCCCATCATATACACAGTATATGCCAAGTCTATGAGACAGATATTTGTCTCGAACCAACTCTTGGTGCCAGGGCCATAGACCAACTGGCATTACGAAGCCATTAATAAACGTGGTGGTAGTATCCTTAACTCTAACAGCATCCCAAATCCATGAGTTCTGATTATCCTGGGATATGTTTCCAGCCAGTTGGAATGGGAACTTCCTCTTGCCTAAGAACGAGTCTCTAAGGTGAAGGATGAGGCTTTGTATTTGTGTAGGAACAAATTACAAATTGTCAAACCTGAATCCTTTACTTATAATTTCCTGCCATCACCAACCCCCTAGAAAGTATCAGCTGCTATCAAACTTAATTAATTGTCAGTGAGCCATCTGGGTGGGGGTTTTCGATTCTTCCCTGCTACCAGCCAGTAACTACCGGTCCGTTTGTAGACACCTCATTAGAATTTTTAACTGCCGAATTCCGGCCTAGCTGTTATCATTTTCCTATGTAAAGGACTCGGGTTTATATAGTTAGGAAAAATTAAATTAATTTCTGAATTTGGCACTTTTAGAAGACGACCTCAGCATCTGCAGTAAATTGCATGGTTAGAGGAAAATTTTAATTTCTTGGGTCAATAAAACCATAGTGTAAAGGGTTTCTGTTTAGCTAAAGGGAGGGAGAATGGAAGTTTATTTATGAATAGAGGGGGTATCATATAAACTATGTGCATTTTAATGGCCACTCCAATCTAAAGCAGCTCTTTTAATTTCCAGGCACTTTAGGTAATCTAGTACTCTCTCTCTCTCTCTCTCTCTCTCTCTCTCTCTCTCTCTCTCTCTCTCTCGGGGCTACATGAATATACCTTGAAGAATAACTGGCCAATTGTTAAAAGTAAATGGGGATGCTATATTAATTATTCAATATGGTTTAATTATGAAGAATTTCTCTTATTTTAACCGGATGCTCAACCTCAGTTTCAGATTTCCCACTCCCCATCCTTGATCCTTCCTAATCCCAAATTTGGAAATGTCATAAAAAAAATAGACTCGCCGCATATGGCTGAGGAGTCTCCCACTGGCCCCCTCCTCTTTGAGTATCAACATTTGCCATTTTATTCCTCACCATAAAAGGGGCTAAAATGTTCAAGAAGTAGATCCTGATCTTAACTAGAGTAATCACTTGTCCTTTTAGACTGTTATTTTATTCCCCATGTACAGAACTTGTTAATTTTTTACTGGTGTCTTGAGAGCTGCTGATCAGTGTGTTAGCTTGAATATATTGTACTTGTCAAAGGCCGACAGCCTGTGCTGGTAAACATTTTGGACTTTAGCCTGCTTATTGATCAAGCTGTCTATCAGCGTAGGTTTTATCCTGACAGCTAAAGTCATGAAAAATTATGTCTTATGTCATTATCATCTTTCTCAAAAGCCTCAAATTCTCTAAAGTTTGTAATGGTTTATCAGATTCTAGAATTTGTTATAAATGATCTTATTTCAATCAAATATTTCAGAATGTTGAAGAAGATTGCATTGTAGGAGGTTATAATGTCAAATGTACAGGTTTTGGTACTATCGTTTTCATTTCAGCAAAGTTGTATGCACTTGTGTCAATGACAAAAACATCAAATTTGTTATGATCTGTGTAATGTAAGTAGTGTAAAATCTATCTAATGTGAAAGGATTGTGATTCAATGTGCTCCAAACATGTTTATGCTCTTTTTGAAGTTAATGTTTAATTAATGTTATTTCTAATTTGTTTAATAAAAACTTCAAGTTCAAGTATAATCATAATACTGTATTAGGGATTAATGAAAAGTGTAATTAACGTAAGTGTTTCAAGGAGTCGGGTAAGAGCGTCATTTTCAAGTCATGCATTTCAGAACTTTTTGTTATGGCGAGATACCTGGGCTCTCTGAAAAGGTGCACAGCTCGGTTCATAAACTCCATTTTGTTTCTTGGTTCGTGTCATTTGTGCCTATGACATAAAGAAGGGATAAATAACACTTTAATAATTTTTAGATGAATTGTGTAATAAGTTCTTGAATATTTGTCGTTGGTGTGAGAACTGTCTAGAAGTGTGTATGCGTGTGTTTGTGTTGTTTAAAAAATGTGAAACATGATTTGGTATGAAGAATAGGTTTATAATTCGTTTACAAAGAATATTGTCAGATTTGTGTTTTTAATGCGAAGTTAACTGGATTTATGGCAAAGATTTTTTTATTTTCTTACATTAGTCAAAGTATGAAAGATCCATTTCCATAAAATCTATTGATTTGGGGGGAAGGATTTTGGGTTAATGCAATACTGATGTGCAGAAATAATCGTGTCATCAAACTGTCCTTCCTTGAGGATAATTCGTAACATTGCTAGAGACGTATTAGGTGTTATACACCTGCGCAATCCACAATAATTGGAATATCGTATTTAAAAATTAGTTAACACTCTAGATGTTGATTATTCATAATCCGCTTTACCTTTTTTAATCCCTTAACTACGTTTATGGTTAGAATCTTGATTGTGTACATAAACTGCAAGATTGTTAGATTATACAGTACACTGAATCGTAGGTAGGTTCATACCTTACATATTTTTGTGTAGCCATTTTAGCTTTTGTTCGTTTGTTTGATCGCCTGGTTTTTGGCCAGTTTTTCTTATAATTCATGTCAGGATGCCAGAAAACATTAAATCAATCGATCTTGCTTATAATTAATTAGATAACTGGTATCAATCTATCCTATTTGAAACTACCGTGAACTTTGATAAGAATTGTCAGGATTAAAATAATTCACACTCAGAACAGGGATAGTTAGCCTACCAAAGTCATGACCAACCTTACTCATTAATTGTAATGTGAGAAATTTATAATTTTCATTCTTATTGAAATAAAGTACAATTTAAAATGTTACAGTAAAATATTAAAGCTTTTGGATTTCGGTGTCTCTTAGTACCCACTACTAACCTAATAAGTAATCATTTCTGTGCCCACAACCTCCGAAGATACCAATGGTTTAGTTGTTTGTGTTTCAGGGGTAATCAGAGCTCACTCGGGCTAGAGTAGTTTAACTATTATATTGAGAATTAAAAGATAAGATTGAAAGTGATTGGTGGAGCTGCAAAAGTAAGGAAAATTAAATATGGGAAATTGGATATTGCACAACCAAGCTACCTTGGTGTTACTTTTTTCTTCCACAAAACAGTGAGATGGGAGAAAATCTCTCTCTCTCTCTCTCTCTCTCTCTCTCTCTCTCTCTCTCTCTCTCTCTCTCTCTCTAAAGCCAGGAGGAAGTAATGCCATCAGTGCACCTCACAGGATTCTCTGTAGGCATTACTTAACGGTCTTTGCGAAGACACATTAGGTATTTTACACCAGCGTAATTCACAATAACGGGAATACCGTACTCAAAATGTTTAATTCTCTAAATATAGATAATTCATAATTAATTTTTTAATCCCTTAACTATGATTATGGTTAGATATCTTGACTATATAAATATTGTAAGATTATTAGATTATGCACTGGATCGTTGGCAGGTTCATACCTGACATTTTAGTTTTGTTTATTTGATTGCCTGCTTTTGGTCAATTTTTCTTTTACTTCATTAGATAACGGGTATCAATATATCCTATTCGAAACTAACGTGAACTTTGATAAAAATTGTAAGGATTAAAATGCTTCACATTCAGAACAAGGATAGTTATCAAAGTAATAATAAATCTTATTACTTATAATGAAATTTTTCAATTATCGTTGTCATATTGAAAGAGGGTACAATTTAGAATATTACCGTACAATATTAAGGTGATGCTTTTCGATGTCTCTCAAGTACCCACTACTAACCTTTAAAGTAATTTGTCTGTGCCCACATCCTTCGTGGATACCATCGGTTTAGTTTGCCCTACTGAGGTTATGAGTACACTCGGGTTAGAGTAGTTCGAGTACGTATCAAATGAGAATAACATTAGATTAAAAATGATTGATGGAGCTGCAAAAGTAATGACTTAGTTAAATGGGATCTCTCTCTCTCTCTCTCTCTCTCTCTCTCTCTCTCTCTCTCTCTCTCTCTCTCTCTCTCTTAAAAGCTAGGAGGAGGTAGTGTCGTCAGTACACATCACAAAATTCGCTTTTAGGCGTTACTTAACGGTCTAGACACCTTTCCCTCAGTCCCTACTGTAGTTGCACTAACTTTATAGCCTTCAACTTTGCCTCCCTTTCTTGCCTTCATCCTTCCATCATGCCGTTGAAGTTCTGCTAACTTTTACTTCAAAGTGCACCTGCATGGGTTTCCCCCTGTTTCACTTGGGGGCTGAATGGCCTCGCAGTCCTAAACGCTAGTCACAGGATTTACTCTTATTTTTTCTAACTGTTAACGAGATAATTTTTTAAACCAGTTTTTCTCTCTAAGATGGTTGGTTATTCATCGCACATCGGTATTGGAATAATATTAAAAACCAGTACATTTTTAGACTTCATATCAGTGTCTGATTTGATTGTGAGGAGAATTTGCAAATATTGAATGTTGAGAATTTGTGCTATGAAAGTGTTATGAAATCCACTGCAAGGAATTAGGGACTGCTGTAGTGAGTGATTGGTGTGAGATTCTAATGGAGAAGCTAGGTAATTCTTGTGCTTAATTGCCTTCAATAGATCATGTCCCAAGTTGAACTAGGGAAGTCCTTTTTTTTTTTTTTTTTTTTTTTTTTTGCCAGTGTTGTCTTAAAGAAATCAGGTTCAAAGGATATTACAGATTCTTATGTAGAAGAGTAAGAATTTTAGATTTTTTATGTAGATGGGTAAAAAATAGGATTGTAGGTTTTTCGTGTAGAATTAGCGTATTTTTGCATTGTCATTTACGTAGCTTAGCTTTGGAATAAGTTTGATTAAACTGCTGTATGTGAAGAGGTGAAAAATTTCTTCTATTCATTTAGAAAGTACAATACCGAGTCAGTCAGCCCATTGGCAAGCTTCAAACTCGAATTTCTTCTTCAAAAAAATAAATTAATTAATTAATAAATAAATAAATAGATAAAAAAGAATAAATAAATACATAAAGTATTTTCAAGAGTGTAAAATCTTCAGCTTTCAGTAAGCAGAGCGTATATAATTGGTATTTCAAGTTTAGTTTTAAAAATGTATTAAGAGTAAAAAAATTGCTTGAATTTTTAGTATATGCTAAAATATTACGGAATTTGTGAGACTACTTTGAATTTAACTTAAAATTTTTGTTTTCAATGCTTGTGTTAATTTATAGGAAAAATCGTTAAATAGTAATATTCTATTCTCCATTTTAAAGTTTTGGGTTATTGGTTATTTGATTTGCTGAATTATCTAAGGAGAAAATTTCAGTCCTCGTAAAGTTACCGAGAAGTAAATGATAGAAAATCATTATTTGTCTTTTTGTTTAAAGAGATTTGAGTTTGATGCTTCGCTCTTTATAAGTATATATTTTGCTACCAATAATTAACTTGCATAGAAAATATGATTCCTGGTCCTGTGTTTATTACGAAAAAGTTTTTTTATTCTAAATAAAAACGCGCAATGAATTCATAATTATTAAATGACATTGATGGCAAAATGCTTGATATTAGATATTTGATAATATAGCCATATTTGGCTTCGTTGGTACCTTTTTTCTATAGCCTACATTGAAATGTATTTTGGAGCTCGGAGACGTTCTTTTTTCCGAAAAATGCTAAAATCATATATTTATATGTGCATCTTCTGCCAGTTTTCAGTAGAGAATATATCCGTCTTATATATCCGAGGTCAATCTGATAATTTAAAAAAAAATAATTAATTTAAATTTGGATTCATGCAAAGTCTGTTAAGGATAAAAATCCAATACGTAAGAAATAATTTTTATTAAAAATCGCTTGATCATAACTATTTTGACCTTAACGTAATGATATATTAAGTTACATGGGACCTGCTTAAAATGCGTAATAAATATTAAAATCATCTCTGATTATTGGCTGAAGGGAATATATGTTCGTGATAGTATAGTAAGGGATTATGAGCAGAGGGTAGTATAATAAGAGATTATAAGATATGGGGTGTATTATGAATAATTATGAGATGTTTATCATAATTTATGGCTTACATGCTGAGGATAGTATATTGCAGTTAGGAATTATAAGCTGAGGATAGCATTTAATGGGGGGGGGGGGGACTATTCAATTCTATAGGTGTATAAGACACACTCATATTTCTGAGAGTACTGCATATTTTTTGGATAGTAGTTGTAGGCCTAAGTTTGTTATTAGGAGTTATGAGATCTTTAAATTTAAACTTGATCTACCTTAAACTGTAGGTAACTATTCAATTATAATCACATGTTTCATAACTATTTATTTTGTAAAAGGAAGCCATTTTATTCATTAGATTATATATACATATATATATATATATATATATATATATATATATATATATATATATATATATATATATATATATATATATATATATATATATAATTTCAAATAGCGTCGTTAGCTTTATTAAGTGTTTCAGGTTAAGTTCGTTTTCGAACCTTGCCTTTTTAGGGTTTGTATTTGAGAACTTGTTACACTGCTAAAGTGATTTGTGTGTCCATGTGTAAGGTGAATGCGTACTTCGGTCCGATCTGGCTGTCTGCTGGGAGAAGTAGCAAGGATGGTCAGGGCAGTAGTCTTGCACGTCTCTTCTCTTTTACCCAACTCAATCATGTGCATTAAATGGGACGAGACCAGGAGGCATCTTGGCATTTGTGAATCTTGTCTGCTTTTGAGTGAGCTTCATGTGTCTGTAGTAATGGATCGTTCTGAAATTGCACAATGGCTCGAAAATGACACTTTTAACTACTCTTAGTTTTTTATTTGTTCTCTAACATAAGAATATTAATGATTTTTATTTTGTCCGTAATTGTAGAATTTCATGTTCCATTAGAGAATTAACGTAACTATAATCCCTGGAATCATCCCTATAGTAATGTAAATAATGACATAAATGTTTTGACATTTAACTTCAGAAGAGCTCCAAACTATTCCTGAAGTCTTTAAATTACAATCCCGATATCAATGTTTGTAAAATTATCAATAAAAATGGAGAAAAAAAAAAAAAGGAAAAGGAAAGCATTCAAGGGCCTAGTAACATTGCTTCCTCAGAAGAAATCTTTGCATTAAGTTTCTTGTTACTAGGTGGGAAAGGGGATGGCCTTGGTGGGCTTTCCTTTTCCTCCATTTTTATTAATAATTTTATCTTTCTATTAGAGAGAGCACTGCTTAATTACACAGTCATAAAACGTAACCTCAAATGCTGAGCTTCAAACGCACCAAGTGTTCAATAAAAGAGAACGGGCACTGACTGAAAAACAAAGAAAACGGGACGTTTTGTTATAATGTGGATCATATTTGACGAAGGGTGACTCGCCTAAGAGACTTTCTTAGTCGAATCGTGCCCTTCATACATGACAAACGTAAAGTTTTCTTTGAGTCTAGCGTTTGAAGCTTTCAGAAAATGGGGTTTCATGAATTTGATGCATACATGTCATTGATTTCATAGTGTTTGTATTTCAATTATACAACGAAACTGATTGTACTGAAACCTGTCTTATGTTTGGTATTCAACCTTCTACAATAAAAGTCTTTTAACGAATTTATAAGTTTTTCTTCAACCATATTGTGTTAATTGGAATCTTCTGAAAAAATAACAAGGTCTATTTTGTACCTAAAAGTTTAGTAGCTTCAACATTGAATTAGAGGCTTTTGAGCAATATTGACTAATGAAAATAAAGACATAATTTATTATCATGACTTTAGTAAGGGAAAAAACCTACTTGATAGCTGGATCAAGAGTGGACTTTAATCCAAAATGATATACGAGTAACAATTCGGCCATCTTGGATATATTCAAGCATAAATGCACTGGTAGCCTACGGCTGCTCTCTTCCCCACCAGTGGGTGGACAAACTCTGTATATGGGGAATCAATAAGTCCTAAAGGACAAGTGACTAGTTAGGAGAAAGGACAATTTCATGAGGTATTTGGTCCTTTTCCGTGGGAATAAGGCATTTACTGATACTAGAAAGGGGAGGGGGGCGTTTAGGGAGAACACTCCGCCATATGCGGCGTGGTACATGAGAATACTCCAAGTCATTGCGTTTACGTTTTCTTTTTTATTGTATTCATTTCGTTTTCTTTATGTACCAGAAAGCATTTTCGCTTATGTATAATTCCATTTTCTTTTTTATGTACCAGGGAAACCAAATTAAAGATGATAATAGTTTCTATATGCATTTTTATTTTTCAACATATGTTACATCTGTTACATCTGTTAGTGTATACAATATCTTAGCAAGATACACTAAACAATTATCTTGAGAAGTACAATACTGAACAACATAAATTAACACATTAACATGGTTAAAAAATTATTTGAAATATTTCGTTGTAAATAATTTCTACTTAAGGTATATAGCACAAAAATGATTGGTATAGACGAAAATACTTGAAAGATATACAAGCTAGAGTCCTGAATGAAAATTGTCCAAATAGTGACATATCACTATTATTAATACAGTAGTATAACCATGTATATTGAATAAGTAAAGGTTGGTGGCTAAGTATTTTGAGATTAGTAATATGGGCATTACTGACAATAATCAATATCCTAGGTTCATTAGTCATAGAGCTGGAAAGAGCTCTTTCATGATATTGAGTAAAAGATACTCTATTTAATTCGAGTCAACTTCTTCATTCATAAAGGAAATGAGAATTCTTAAGTTGAGCAATCATGGAGTTTGGCACTGGGCATTTAATTCATAATATCACCCATGATTAATGGTAAAGCTTAAAAATTTGCTAATCTTTAAAATTGAAATGGGTAAGAACAGTCTTATACGATTGAACTAAACTGAAAATCATTAGCCGAGTAAACTTTCTTATGTCTCCTTGACCTATACAGGCACGTTGTCCAAAACAGTCAACTGAACATCAGAAAATCAATCTCTCATATAAGTCTAGCTTTACATTTCTGTCTCAGCTTTGAGAAATGAACAATTTTAGGCTTTAACATTTATAGGGGATATTAAGATTTAACCCACTCTCTTTGCTAAATCCCAGGATTGCTCAACTTAAACGTATAATTTCCGCCATGGATGAAGTTGATTCTATTAGATATTCAAATATATTGTACTCAAAATCATGAATGAACCCATTCCACTCAGACTATAATAAACCTAGGATACTGATTAAAGTATTCAGTCATGCCAATATAACCGATGTCAAAATACTGGGCCCTCTACCTTTACTTATTCAATACATGTAGTTATACTATTAGCAATGTTATGTCCCCTTTCGTCAAATATTATCATTCATGACCCTAGCTCTTATATCTTCAAGTATTTTCGTCTATAACAATTATTACCAGGCAATAGACCTTATCAAGTTGTGCATATTATTTACAACCAAATATTTCAAATTCTAACTAATGTACAGTTATGATTACAAGCCTCTTACGTGTTAAGTTTTAATTATTTGTATATAATAAAATCATAAATGACAAAACAACTTTTATATTGTACTAGTATATAAAAAACAACTGGTTTTAAGCATTTGATATCTTCCTAATTACCCTTCTCAATTCCCATCCTATTTATATGAATTTATTTTCTAGATTTGCTAAGCAATTCTATCTATAAAACTACTTTCGATATGTTTAAAATAAACAATCTACTTTTCCAATTGAAATTTTTTACCATGTTACCCTCTAAATGTGTAAATTTTATTAAAAAAAAATAACCTTTAAAATGCTACATTGAAAATCTCCAAGATATTCACTAGATTGGTTCAAGAAATCCATACTAGCAATTTTTTTTTCTTTCAGCTTCCCTTAAGTTACTATTCCTCCTAATGTCCTATAGAGTATAATTCATCACGACCTGATTATTTTTCTGTCCTTCGAAGCAGTGCCCTAGGAGTAATTCCTAAATTTCATTTAGTTTAATTTATGTATCAAGAACCAAAGGTATCTAAGCATTTTCTTTTCAAAACATTAATCCTGACCCCTTCATTCGGTATAATGACTCCTTTAAGCCTTTCAGGTATAATCTTGAAATTTTACATCAAAACCACTGGACATCTACTTTAATCAAGAAATATTCCATAAATGTTGATTTAAAACTTCACTGATGTTTTCCTCCTCTTAAGATTACCATAATTTGAATCAAATCACTATACTATTGCTTTCATAAAACCTTGAAATATAAATATAATTGGTAATATGCTCCCAGCTACAACTTTTTCTTTTTTTATGAAAAGTATGTAAAGCTTAAAACCAGTAGACAAGAGATTTTATACTTTTTAGAGCAGTTTTGTCATTCTAATGTTTTGAAACAAAAATAAATAGGATTTTCTACTGCAAACAACCATTTGGAATGTTATACGTGACCAGAATAATTAAAATAAAGAAATTTTGGAAAATGATCAATTAAAAAAAAAAAATACTAAAACAATTGTTTGATATGATGTTTTAAGAATAAGCTTACAGTGCCTTTGGGGAAAAGTTTCAAAACAATCTAAACTTATTTTGAAACTGGTATATTTTTTCATTGTGGATATAACCTCAATTCAGAGAGAGAGAGAGAGAGAGAGAGAGAGAGAGAGAGAGAGAGAGAGAGAGAGAGAGAGAGAGAGAGAGAGAGAATCATATCACCCTTCTCATGCTTAGCAATACTATTTAAGACCTAAAATACAATACAGTGATTCCCTTCACAAATATTCAAAATTATTTTTTTTCATGACTTCCCTTGCTTCTCTTTACCCAAAATAAAAGAATTAGTTGCTCGCACAATATGAAAACCTATTTAATAAATAAAAAAAGAAATCTTTAAAAAACATATATGGTTTTCCCTTTGCTTAAAAGAAATATATGAAAAATAATTCTAGAACCAATGCTTTCTATGAAACTTTTAACTTAAGCCAAATATCTACCATTATTGCAAAAGGGAAGGAAATACGATGGTTACTTTGAAAGTGAAGTCAAAATCATCAATTAGTATGTTTTACTTAAGTATATTTATAATATCAATAATTATATAGATGTTGATTGCTAGAATATGATAAGCTATCCTTTCCCCACATCCCCCAAAGGAAGGGTGACTGAACAGCCCTGACAAGATATGGGTAATTACAGCTTCAAATTTATTTTTGTCCAAAAGCTCCTATCTCAAGTATATCAGCTTATACTTTTTAAGAGGACATAGCCCTACTATAGATTTGACGTTGTGTCGAAGAAAATTCAATGACTGGATTACAATCTCGAAACAGAGATGAAATTGTAAACAGACAAAGATGAAATGATATTCATTGTTAAAATAATTAATTGGAGGTTATATTCACATGCAATTAATGTACTTTAATATACAGATTGTAGAGTTAATTTGAATCAACTGCCAATAAGATGATTAATATCAATTTCCTTTCAGACACACAGTTGGATAAATTGTTTGCAGTACTTTACACATTTATAAAAATGATACGATCTAGAAGTACGTTAAGAGGTCCAGAGGAAACTGACATATGATTTAACTACCAGTTAATGAAAACTGAAAACATGAACAGCAATTTTCTAATATTAAATTTTCTTAAATTTTCAAAAATATTTACACCAATGCATAATATAAAACCAATTCATTCAAAATTACCTATAATAATTCAGGCTAATCATTTTATATAAAACTATTATTTGGCATATTCGTATTCGCCAATAAATTTTCAGGCAAATAACTAATGATTGTAATTATTTAATATTAAATAATTAGGAAATTGCAATCTGAATTTTAGTTAAAAAGTCAACAAAGCTCACAAATGTAAAATTAAATTAAAAGTTAAATTTTAGGCATTTAAAATTTACTAAAAATAAAAGCATCACATGTATCTTTTAACGGAAAGATGCATACAATTAAAAACTTGAATTAGCTTGATATGTACTAACTTTGTAAAGATGAAGAGCTAATAAAATAGTTGCTACTTGACTGAATGAAATTTAATGGCTTTAATAATTAAATTCCCGGCTTCCAGAAATAAAGACACTGATAAATTTGAAATAATCTGGTAATATTATCGGTGTAAAAATTTATATTACTTACAGTAACTTGACTTTTTATTTCTTCAATTTGTGATTGCTTTTGAACCTATGGAGTGACCATTGTAACACGCAACCCCCTAAAATTTCAATAACTCTGGTCAATTAAGCCTACGAAGTTATTTGTAGTACTGTAATGATATTCTTCATAATAAGGGTACCTGTACTTCAATACTCCAGGAAAGCTTGATGATAGAGTGGCCACTTCAGTTGAGATGATTCGGTACTCCTTTTTAAATCAGAAATTAATGAAATTAATTTAATTTTGTCTTCCTTGGAAACTTTCTTGAATATTTTTTCTGTAGTAAATCCAGGGCTATTCACTACTGATCTTCATCATGATGTCATTAATAAAGTCTCACTATACTTGCATATTTTCTGTTTAATTTCCCTGTCTTTTGATGATTCTAGTCTGAAATTAAATAAGAGATGTTAATTGTAATATTACTAGAATATTTTAAATGCACTTTAATATGAAGACTATACTTTAGTAAAATTGCATAATAACCTATATTGAATACTTCAAATTTTAATACAATTTGTATTTGCCTAGCTATATAGGTTACTGCTTGTCATGTTTTCTACGACCAGCTAATTAAAAATTTGGTTTGATTGCATCATGCTTCGTTGCTGGGCAACCATAACACATACGCATGGAGCAAGGGGACTTTAGCTACCATCGTCTCCTCACAACACTCACCTGGTTGTAGATTTAAGGGGGGGGGGGGTGAGGCGGGAGCTTTTGTAAATGACTCAGGTTTGTATAACTAGAAAATTAAAAATATTAAAATTTGTAATTTATTCGTATGCGGATTACAACTTCTGGGTCATTTATATGGGGAGTGTTCATTGGGAGGGAGTAAGTCTCTGTGAAGTTAGGAGGTATTCTCTTCCTCTTTAAAGATCCAGTTACTATAAGTAATAGCAAGAGATCAACATGAATCATTAGTGAACAGTGTAGCTGGCTCATAAAGAGGAAAATCCATGCTTCAGATTCTTTTCAGGAGTGAAATCTCTGAAGTTGAGAGGTATACCCCTCCTCTCTGATACAATTACTATAAACACTAGCAAGAGGTCAAAGAGAACCGCCATAGAATAGAGTAGCCAGCTTGTAAAGAGGCAAGGCTTCATATTCTAATCTACAAAGGGAATCTTTGCCAGGGGTTTAGTGGTATGAACATCAAGTGTTACATAATAAAAATGCAATTCCAGTACAGTACATCACCAGATACTTAAGAAAATCGAGGCATTCTTACTTGCATTAGGGTGAAAACCTATGACAGGCTTAAAGTTCAATCAAGATCACTATCTGCCTTATTGTCCATTATACTAAATAATTAGGCCTAAGGCTAGAACCGGTATGTGTCCAGTGAGACCTGACAGTTATTTGTTGCACTGCAACATCATCTATTGAGAGGGTGTACAAAAACAAGTATGTGCCATTTTCAAGATTAATGTCTGTAAAGGTGCGTTTTCTCATTCATCCACCAGCTTTGAGGACTTATACTGCAGAGTGGCTTTACAGAACGCTGAGATTGCAGCAAGCCCATATGTATTGCGCTCGAGGAGGGGGGGGGGGCGGCTAGCGACGCTTCCCCTGATGATGTACAAGGTCTCATGATAATCTCTCTTAATCAGGGAGAGGAAGTGTTTCTGAATCCATTCTTCTGGAGTGGCCAGAGCTCACGAACAAAGTGGGGTTTGAGGACTTTGAACTACCGAGTGGTTTTACAGAACGCTAAGGTTGCGGCCATCCCACATGTAACATGTGCTCGAGGGGGGATCCCTAGTGTCGCTTCCCCTGAAAATGTATAGGCTCTCCTGATAGTTTCTCGTGATCAGAGAAAGTGTTTCTGAATACTTTCTTACGGAACGGGCAGAGCTCGTGAACAAAAAGGGAGTAATATGTCTCATATATATTCTTTCAGGAAACTCAGACTGCTCTATGGAACAGAGTAACTAGTTGTTAGTGTCACCAAGAACCTCTTTAATTGACGAAATCCTCCAAATTCATTCCAATGACTAGATATCCTAACTCATACATGAGCAAACCAATCCTAGCTTAATCTGTTGTCAGTGGTAATACAATCCTTCCCAAAAATCACAAAGTTTAAAAGTAACTTTTATCATTCTTAACTATACAAATTTGAGTCCTTCGATAGGGGTATGATTTCAGGTCGGCTGAAAACTGGCTGTTAAAATTTATAAAGATGTTGGCAGTTACTGGTGGGTGGTAGGGGAGCCCTGCCTCATCGCCAGCACACTGAGAAGCCACTTTGATCCTCATCTAGGGCATGCCGAGTGGTTGAGATGAAGTGAAACTTGAAGGACTCCGGTTTTTAAACAATAGTTAGGAAACAAATTATTTTTCAAATCTGTGATTTGTTCCTACACAAATACATACCCAATTCCTTTAATAGGAAACTTGCCATTAGGATGTTGGAAGTCCTTATAAACCTACTGGCTAGTTTAAAATTGTGAGATGTGAAAACACTCAGACATTAAGAAGTGTGGAAGTTATGACTCCTACTACCTTCTAACTTTTGAGAAATAGTTTCACAAAGGCTAGACTAGGTTACTGTCTATGGACAGATGTCATACTAGAACATACCTTCGTAAGGATATGCTATCATAATGTAGGGGCTATATAAAATGGTATTTTCATTTTAAAATAAATTTTTAAATATACTTACCTGGTAGTTACATATATATAGCTTAATCCCGCCGATTCGTCACGCGCACGGCAGAAATTCAAATTTCGCGGCAATCACTGCCAGGTGAGCAGGTGGTCATACCTGTGCGCCCTCTAACAAGGTAACTGGAACCATTCCCAACATTCCTCAGAAATTCCATGCCCCTGTTTTCAGAGGGGAGGAGGGAGGGCCCTTTTATATATGTAACTACATGGTAAGTATATTTAAAAATTTATTTTGAAATAAAAATACCATTTTTAAATATGTAACTTCCCTGGTAGTTACATATATATAGCTGATTGACACTATTGGTGGCGGGTTAGAAAACCTCAATCCCGTCGGGAATTCCTATAATTATTAATAGCTACAAATTAGCTGTACCAATAATCTGGTTCTTACCTGATAAGGAAGCTAGCTTCATAGTTATCCTGCCTCATTTGCCTGCATTCCTTAAGAGACTCGGCGATCCACCCGGGGGGCTGCCACAAGGTCCTCGCCCTTAACATGGCTAGACCTCCACCCTTACTATCCTGGCATAGCCATGGACAATGATTCTGACCACCTACTCAAAAAATAAACTAAAAACGCACACCATAAAAACTAACGTCTTGCATCCCAGACTGTGGAAGGCTGCAACAACCTTCACAGACAACCTGTGAAACCAAGTTCAAGAAAAAGGCAAGGGTATATAATAAAAAGGTTAAAGGGTAGAGGCAGTAGTACCTCCAACTACGACGCCGGAGGCAACATACGGACCCAGGGAGCAACAATCTTCATATTGGGTCTGGACTTCTTTAAAGTAGCAGTCTGCGAAGATTGATTTACTTTGCCAGAAAGTCGACTCCAAAATTGACTTCATCGACTTAGTGTCTAAATGCCATAGAAGTCGCCACAGCTCTTACCTCATGTGGCTTTACCTTAAGGATTGGAAAGCTTCTCTCCTCACAGTTCTAGTGAGCTTCCCTTATCAAATCCTTAATGAAAAAGGTGAAGAGGGCTTTTAACAGAGCACCAGAGGTTATCTCCTTGTCCTCTCAGGTTTTTGGTAGCCTGAAGATAAAATTTTAGAGCTCTCACTGGACAAAGCCCTCTCTCCTTTTCCCATCCTACTAAGTGAGATAACCCTGGGATGGTAAAGGATCTAGGCCAAGGTTGCGAAGGATTCTCGTTCTTGGCGAAAAAACCTAGCTGAAGGGAGCAAATTGCATTGTCTCCATTGAAGCCCACCTTCTTGCTGATGGCTTGCAACTCTCCTACTCTCTTGGCTGTAGCCAACGCAACCAGGAATAGTGTCTTTTTAGTAAGATCTTTCCAAGAAGCCTTGTCGAGAGGTTCAAACCTGCTCAAGGTAAAAAATGCCAGGACTACATCCAGGTTCCAAGAAGGGGTTGGGTTGTCCTTTCTCTTAGCGGTCTCAAAAGATCTAATGACGTCCGAGAGATCCTTGTTTCCTGACACATCAATATGTCTGAGAGAAAACGGAGGCTAGCATGCTGTGGTATCCCTTGATGGTCGATACAGCCAACTTTTCTTTCATTTGCAAATGTAACAGAAAATCTGCTATTTGGGTTAGAGAGGTACTGGAAGAGGAAAATTTGCTAATCCTGCACCATTCTCTAAACATGTCCAACTTAGATTGGTATACCTTCATTGTGGACGTCCTCCTAACTCAAACGATAGCTCTTGCAGCTTCCCTCAAAAAGCCCTTCGCTCTAGCTTGCTTTTGGATGATCGAAAGGCAGTTAGATTGATTAAGGGGAGATTTTGATGGTACCTCTCTATGTGTGGCTGTCTGAGTAGATCGTTCCGACTTGGTAACGCTCTGGGGGTATCTACCACCCACTTCATCACTTCTGCAATCCAAGGTCTCATGGGTCAAACCGGAGCTATTAGGGTCAAGCGGGCGTTGTTCGACTCCCTGAACTTTTTCAAGGCTCTGTCCAGGATCTTGAACAGTGGAAAAGCGTACACGTCTAGTTCTTCCCAGTCCATGAGAAAGGCGTCCACTGCCACTGCTTCCTGGTCTGGGACTGGAGAGCAATAAACTGGTAACCTCTTTGTCTTCTGGGTAGCGAAGAGGTCTATTGAGGGTTCTCCCCACAACATCCAAAGGCTGGTGCACACCTCGTGATGTAGGGTCCACTCTGTTGTGAGAACTTGTCTTCCTCTGCTGAGAAGATCCACCCTGACGTTCTTTTCCCCCTCTATGAAGCGTGTTATCAGGGTTATATTCCTCGCTTTCGCCCACAGTAGGAGATCTTTCGCTGCTTCGTAAAGGGAATCTGAACGAGTGCCTCCTTTTCCTGATGTAGGCCAATGCTGTGGTGTTGTCTGCGTTGACCTGAACTAACTTGCCCTGGACTTCCTCCTGGAAGTGCATTAGTGCTAGATGAATGGCCACTAGCTCGTTGATGTTTACATGCCATTCCTTCTGAAACTCTTTCCACAGACCCGAGATCTCGCCCTTCCCCAGTGTTGCACCCCACCCCATGTCTGATGAGTCTGATTACAACACTAGGTCGGGGTTCTTCTGTTGAAGTTCGAGGCCTTCTAGGAGTTTGTTGGCATCGTCCCACCAACTCAAGTGATTCCTGATCCCCAGAGGAATCGGAATCCACTTCTCTAGGCCTTGGTCTCTTGTCCAATATTTTGATAGATAGAATTGTAGAGGCCGTAAATGAAGTCTTCCCAGGAATATGAATTGCTCGATCGAGGAGAGGGTACCCAGCAGAACATCTATTCTCTCACTGAGCAGGTCCTTCTGTCTAAGAAGTGCTCCACCTTTCTTAGGCATTCTAGAATGCGTTTCGGGGCTGGAAAAGCCCGAAAAACTACTGATTGAATCCTCATCCCCAAGTAGATGATGTTTTGTGAGGGTGTCAGTTGTGATTTGGCCAGATTTACAACCAGACCTAGCTGTTGCATCAAAAACATTGTAACTTGTAGGTCCTCCAGACACTTTTCTTGCGACCTGGCTCTGATTAGCCAGTCGTCCAGGTACATTGATATCCGTATCCCTTTCAGATGTAGACAGCGAGCCACGTTGGAAACCACTCGAGTGAAAACGTAGGGAGCCATGCTCAGTCCAAAACAAAGTGCTTTGAACTGATAAGTAGTTTCTTGGCAAACGAATCTCAGAAATTTTCTGTAGTTCGGGCGAATTGGGACGTGGAAATACGCATCCTGCAGATCTATCGACACCATCCAGTCTCCTGGTCTAGTGCCTTCTAGGACTAATGCAGATGTCTCCATGGCAAACTTGACTTTGCTGACAAACTTGTTCAGAGGACTTACGTCCAGAACAGGTCTCCAACCCCCCCCCCCCCCCCCCCCCCGAAGTTCTTTGGAACTAGAAAAAGTGTTGTAAAAACCCTCCGAAGAGGGGTCCTATACTACTTCTATGGCTGCTTTTGACAACATCTGGTTGACCTGCTGTTGAAGAGCTGCTGCCTTGCTCCCCCAGTATGTTGCTGTCAACTCTAAGGGTTCTGACGAAAGAGGAGGCCGCCTCAGGAAGGGGATCTTGTAACCCTCCTTCAAGACATCGACTGTCCAGTCGTCCGCTCCCTTTAGGCTCCACTCTTGCCAATAGTGGGATAACCTGGCTCCAACTTGTGTCTGGAGGTTGCAGGGCTCACTTAATTGTTTTAGGTTGCTGCTTTGTGAATTTACGAGGTTGTCCTCCAGCAGCAATTCTCTGATTCCCTCTAAAGGGCCCTCCCACAAAAGGGCTGGCGCATGGGAGGAGCTGCCTTCTGCTTTCTGGCTAAAAAGCTAGCCGGGAAGACTTTCTTGGCAGTCCTGGTGATAAGGTCTTCCGTCGATTGTTGCGCAAGAGCTGCCGACAAGTCCTTCACTACATCAGAAGGGAAGAGATGCTTACCTAAAGGAACTTACAATAGCTCTGATTTCTGAGCGAGGGTTAATCCTGATGACAGGAAGGAACACAGCCTAGACGTCTTCTTCATAACTCTTGCCGTGAAAAGGGCAGAGAGTTTGACGGTCCCATCCCTCACGGCCTTATCAAGACAGGCAATCAGGTGTACCTGTGCCTCGTTCTTTACTTCTGTGAAGACCTCTATAGTTCTGAAGATGCCCTTCAGCAAGTGATTCATCTCTGATGTGGTCCACATCACCTTCGACTCGGTCATGGCTTACCTACGTGAGGCGTCAACGAGTCTGGAAAAGTCTCCCTGGGAGGAGGCAGGAACTCCCAAACCGAGAACCTCCCTAGTCTCATACCGCACACTGGATCTGGAGGCTAGTCTTGTAGGGTAAAAAGGAAAAGGGCGGTCTTTCCTGGATCCTTTCTCTTGAGAATCCACTCTGAGTCAAGAAAGCTCTCTTGACCGATCTGGCTAGAACCGTTTTCTTAAAAGAGGAAGGTTTCTGGGGTCTGCCCTTCAAAAACTGCGAGGGCGGGCTTTGAGGCAAAGCCTACGTAAAGTCCTCCGGATACAACTCCGCTAGAACCGCCAGCAATCTCTTAAGATCAGCTGCATGAAGCGTTTCCTGTGTTTCCCATTCTGAATTTCATCTAAAGGGATAGCGGTCTCCAAAGTAGAATGAGTTGGAGAAACACACGCCTCGTCTTGTCTATTCTCGTCGTCCAGCATATTACCAGCATGCTATGATGGAACGTCGTACATAAGTCCAGAAAGTTGCGAGGAAGCGTCACGCTTGCGTGCGTCCTGCAAGCGTCCCACATGTTGCAAGGGAGAGTTATGCTTGCGTGCTTCTAGCATGCATCCAGCATGCTGCAAGGAAGCGTCAACAATGCGTCCAGCGTGCTGCGAGGGAATGTCCTGCTCGCATGCGTCCAGCGTGCCGCGAGGGAGCGTCAACTGTGCGCCCAGCATACTGCGGGGAAACGTCTTGATCGCATGCGTCCAGCATGCCGCGAGGGAGAGTCAAGAACCTTGCCGCCTCCCGAAACGCATCCCGATCGCTGCGAGGGAGCATCGATGAGCGCTGAAGTTTCTTGCTGGCTGATCGCGCCTTGGTCCGATCTATTTCCTTTCCTAGGTCTGTTGATGTCCTTAGGTTCTTTCTTGCGAACCTCCTCTGTTTGCGACTTGCAGGCATAAAACAAGGACGTAATTGACCGCTTTAGCTCTGACAGGTCTGTCACTTGCGTCACGTCCTGCATGCATCCAGTCTGCTGCGAGGGAGCGTCGCGATTCCTATCGCCTGAACTGCGCTCTGATCGCTGCAAGGGAGCGTATAAAGTTTCTGAAAACTTTGCTGGGATCTTCTGGCCAAGAGGAGGAGAAGTCCCTTGCGATATTTCCCAATCCGGGGGAGGGGGAGAAGCGTGAACAGATGTAAAGCGCACGTCTTCTTCCTCCGACGAACTGTGTGTCCTACGCGACTGCTTAGGCGCGGACACGTCGTCTTCCTCCGACAAGAAGATTTCCGGCGAGCTCCAATTACTGCACGATGGTTGCTGGACCTTAGCAGGCGACCTATGTCTCTTGAGAGGTCTCGAAAGAAGAGGTTGACGCCAACCGCGTCTGGGTCTTGTGTCCTCCGACGAAGACAAACACTTCCTCATCTTGCCTTTCCTGTGGCGAGGGGAGCGTCCTGGGATGCGTCAACAGGATCGCTCGAGGGGACGTACGTTCGTTGTTTAACGTCTCTCACCTCCCTTAGCCTTTTGACTTTCCTTCTCCCAGGGGTTGGGGAGTATGAAAGAGGTCCCGGGCTAAGAGTATGACAGACACGAACGGACGCACCATCCACTGCACTATCACTGTCCTCAAACTTGCGTTGTAACCCCCGCACTCCCCCCCCCCCCCGCGCATAACTTCCTTTTCCAAAGTAAGGGATTGCACTTGTACACCCAAGGCCAAAATTGCAGCCAAAAATTCCTTCGAAGGAAGCTCACTTACCTCCGACACTGTAGCGAGGTCTGGTACTACAGCCGTAAGAATGGGAATATTAGTTTCAAGCAAATTAGAAGGAACATGACTATCGGAAGATCTATAAGAAAGAACACTTGACGATCTAGCTCTCCTAAGCGTGTCCTTCTCTAATCGCTTAACTTAGCGATCAAACTCCTTCCACTCTCTATCAGATAAAGACTCACATTCATTGCATGTCAAAAATAATACACTCATGCCCTCTGCAACTCTTGCATATTGAGTGGGGATCAAGCGAGGCCTTTGGAACTCTTGCATATTGAGTGGGGATCAAGCGAGGCCTTTGGAACTCTTGCATATTGAGTGGGGATCAAGTGAGGCCTTTGGAAGCCGAGTCTTGCATCCCTTAACACACCTTCTAATCACAGAGTCAGCCATTTTGAAAACTAGAAAATAGTTAACTAACAGTCCAGGTAAAAAACCAACAAAGTCTATCTTAACCGAGTGAAAAGTCAAAAGGGAAAATCCAAAAAAGCAGCGAAAGCCATCAACAATAATCAAATAAAGGGTACTTCACCAAATTTGTAGATAAAGAAAACCCACAACGAAGCGAATTTCCGACGTGCTCTCTCAAAGAGCGGCAGGGAATTTCTGAGGAATGTTGGGAATGGTTCCAGTTACCTAGTTAGAGGGCGCTCAGGTATGACCACCTGCTCACCTGGCGGTGAATGGCGCGAAATTTGAATTTCTGCCGTGCGCGCGACGAAACGGCGGGATTAAGCTATATAATATGTAACTACCAGGGAAGTTACATATTTAAAAATAATAGTTCTGAACACATACCATCCTCCCCTCATGAGAGGATGGGGGAGATATTTCTATATTACACAACGAACAGAGCGCGGTGTGAAAGCTAGCATGCATCCAACGTCCAATCCATTAAATAACAGCATGACCACTGCACCCCAATAGGTAGGAAGGAAGAGTGAAAAAGGCCAGGCACTACCTCTATCCTAGTCTAACGACACGACCGTTAGACTAGACGAGATGCTTCTCGTCCCTTAAGGAACTCAGTATACTACATAACCTGCTGAACAGGTACCACATGCCACAGAAAAAGCATGTCTAAAGAATTTTAGGTATGCTCCGCTTGAGACAGTGGCCAGCAAAGGTTGTCTGGTACTTCCAGACTCTAGCCTTTAGTAATTGTGCCCTTGACAGGCTTTTCTTAAAGGCTGGTGACAAACCAACTCCCCTAATTTCATGAAACTCTACTGGAACTGAATCTCCCATGTCATCTGCTTGGCGTTATGCCCTCTTGATGTTTAAACAATATCAGAAGGAAATGGTGTTCCTTGAAATCTTCTTTATAGTCCTGCCAGGACTAATAAAAAGATTTTCCATCTGTAACCTGAAGGGTTAGGTTTTCTTTAAGTGGCATTTAATCTCCCTCACAAGACAAAAAGGCAAATAACCTAGACTGCCGGTTGCGTCCCTAAGGGAAGAGAAGGAGAAAGACTCAAGGATGGCAGGGCTCTAAATTTTTGCTACAAAATCTGAAACGAGGTGAAACAGACCTTCCTATATCCCTTGTTATGATTTACAGCCTTGGAAAAACTGAAGTATGCCAACTCTATTTGCCAAGGCTAATGCCAAGAGAAAGTCTTCAGTGTGAGGTCCTTATCCGACACCTGTTTGTAACTGGCCCTTTTAAGAACCTAAGGGCTGGTTACATCCAACCCAGGTTGTCCGAGTTCTCTTGGCAGGCAAGACTGCTTGAAACTCATAACTATAAACAATTCCCAAGATGAGGAAAGGTCTTTAAGGCCTTCAGTCTAACTAAGAGGAGCTTCTCTCAGTGAAGATCGATAAGGAAATTCACATTCAACTGCAGAGGAGCTCCTACCGGAGAGTTATCCCTTCGACGGCAGAAGATGGCCCGCTTTGTTCAATATACCGAGCCAAAAGACTTCTGGAGGTATTCAGACATCTCATTCGCAATGCCTCACAGAACGACTTCCGGAGGTATTCAGACATCTCGTTCGCAATTCCTCACAGAAAGAATTCCCAAGGTATTCAGACATCTCCTTCACAATGCCTCACAGAAATTCTCTCGCTCAAGAGATACTGGGCGATTTAAAACTGTGAAGAGTGTGATATCAGTGAGCCATGGAGCTTCTACAGATGGGTTTGGAAAAGCAAATTGGGCCATGGAGATAGTTTCCTTAGAACTTTAATTCAGGATCATCAGCAGGTCTGTGTACCATTATGATTGTGGCTAATTAAGAGCCCTCAGTGTCAGCCTAAGATCCAGGGTAATCAGTACCTTGTTCATTACCTTCAAATCAGACAAAATGGTAGAAAAGCATAGAGGTTGCAGTAGCCTACTGGGAATGTCCCTACCTGGCAATCTGTTGGATGGGAGTTTGAGAAAACCTCAATAGTTTATTGTAATATCTGCAATGCAAGCTCAACATCCTTATGAGCTAGGGATAGGGGGTTTGAGGGGAGCCTATTGATTTACCTGCTGAGTTATCAACAGCCATTGCCTAGCCTCCCTGGTCCTTAGCTTGATGGAGAGGAGGTCTGAGTGCTGATCATGTATATATATGATCAAATTTATAAGGCATTGTCCTGTCCTTTACCTCTGCCATTCATGAACATTTAAACATGGAGTCCGTCCCAGTGATGCTGGAAGGCAATCTTTAAAGCTGGTGCTGGGCCCAGGATTGGTGAACAGTAGACGATGCCCCACAAACTAGGTAACATTACAAATTCGGAGATAATTTGTATTTTTCCTAACCATACAAACCTTAGCTATTTACATTGGGTTTACTTTCGGCGTAGATGAAATTGACGAGCCATTAGATTTTAACGAGGGTTTACTACCCCGCGCTAGCTAGCAGGGGTAGGGGGAGGGGTAGCTTGCTACCCCTCCCTCCCTCACACACCGGTGAAATGTCTCACTTCACTTAGAGGTAGGACTTGACTTGGGGGACAGGGCTGGCGGGCAAATGTGTGTAAATAGCTAAGGTTTATATGGTTAGGAAAAATACAAATTATCTCCGAATTTGTCATTTGTTCCGTAACCGAAATACAAACCACGCTATTTACATTGGGTGACTAACCCCTTAGGAAGGGTGGAAAGTCCCCAGCCATACTGGCTTTGGCTTACCCGGGGACTCAGAATCCGAGTGAGTCGCACTCGAGAAAAGGAGTCCCTGCACCTCACAAGTTCCTTGCTCCGCAAGGAAAAGTGTGGCTTACGTAAGCTTGTGTGTGAAGGAAGAAAGTGTGACCTGTCCTAGGCAGTTGACCTGGCGTTCCAGAAAAAACTCTGGGTTAGGACGTTCCCAATACCACCTCGTCAGGGTATGGGGGACGCGACAGTATTGACTCAATACTCAGAACACAAGGAAGCATGGTTTACCTGCAGAGGTTTGAGGTCAGCTATGCAGAGACCAGGATGCTGCTTCCCCAGTAGAGGGGACGATGAAGAAAGAAGTAAGGGCCAGACATACTTCTTTCGTTCATGCAGACTAAAACCTGATAACAATGCCCTCAACCTTCTGCTACCTGTCCAAAAAGGAGCCTGAGGTTAGACCAGCTGTTGTGTAGCCACCACAGAGCGATAGAAACGTATCGATACTCCTGTGGGTCACGTCCTGCAGGAAGCGGGCTGCGAAGGTCATTAGACGCTTCCAGACTCCAGCTTGTAGCACCTGCGTCACAGAGTAGTTCAACTCGAAGGCGAGGGACATTGCGATGTATCTGAAGAGGTATACTGGTGACTCTCCCGTGTCCTCCCTGTGCTCCCAAACCGGCTTGCACGTGAGGAAAAACTACAGCTGTTCTCAAAGATAACCCCTCGATTCCTTACTGGCAAGGAGAAGGTCTGGGTCATCTGATACAGAACGGAGACTCGAAATCTTGAAGGAGTCGAACCGAAGGTCCGGGACTCCAAGATTCTGAGTCTAGAAAACAACTCAGGAGCGAACCTGAATGTTGCCTTCCCCTATTCTCTTGAAAGGGCATAGTCGTACGAGACCATGAAGATTGCTTACACACTGGCCGAGGCCAGAGTGAGCAGGAGCACCGTCCCCCAAGATGGAATACGATCAGAGGCCTGACGTAATGGTTCTTGAGAAGATCTCTTAAGGGACTAAAGAGTCTGAACCATGCTCCATGGAGGAGGTCTCACTCCGACTGGGGGCAGGGACGTTCGCAGCTTCGCATGAGCGAAGAAAGGTCCAGCGGGAAGGAAAAATTCTATTCCTTTCAGCCTGGAGGCCAGGGAAAGGCTGAGCGATAGGCTTCACTGCCGAGAGCGGAAAAGAGTTTCTTCCCGCCGAAGAGCAATAACTCCGTTATTGCTGGAGAAGAGGCCTCTAGGGAAGAGGTATCTCTCCCACGACACCAACCACAGAAGACTCTCCACTTCGCCTGGTAGACCCCTGCGGATGACTATTGCAGGTGACGCGACCTCCGCTCCGCGACTGTAGCGGGTTGTCTCTTCTTGAGGCGGCGGCGTAGTGTCTCCAGGCGTGAAGCCGAAGCGATGCAACGGCTCGTGAAAGATGTTGTAGTGTGGATGTTTGAGTAGCCTGTGTCGTGGAAGAAGCTCTCCCGGGAGTTCCGTCAGGGGAAGCAGAGGGTCCGGAAACCGTTCTGCGTATGGTCACAGCGGAGCTCTCAGGGCCATCAAAAGGTTGACAGACAATCTGGTCTTGTTGAGACCCATTCTCAACAGACAACAATGGTGGGAAGACGCAGCCGTCGATGTTGTCCCACCGTCACCGGAAAGCATCTTGCCAAAGAGTCTTGGGGTCTGAGACTGGGGAGAAGAACAGCGGAAGTTTGAAGCTCCAGGCTGTCGTGATCAGGTCCCCCAGGCCAGGACTTGCTGGTTACTATAGGCCAAAGACCCCCAGGTACTCTCTATCTGTGAGGCTCTGCTCAGATAGTCGGAGAGAACATTCCTCTGCCCGGAATGAGCAAGCCAATAGTGGTATTGAGAGGACCTCGGATCATCTCAGTATCTCTACTGCAAGATGCGAAAGTATGAAAATGCGCCTCCCTGCTGGTTGGAATACGCCAGTACCATGAAGTTGTCGCGCACGGAGCGACTCGGCAGGATCTGTAGAGGGGCCAGACTACGGCCCCTAAGCCTGCCTGAATGATGGGGAGGTACCCTTCAGGTCCTGACCATAGGCCTGAACCGGAACATGCCCCCCCCCCCTTTTCTTTGATGAGTCCGAGAACAGCATCAAATGTGGGGAAAGGACGAGAATATCCACTCCCATGCAAGAGGTTCCATAGGTCAACTCCCATTGCTGGTCTAAACGTTCCGCTGGTCCCATAGGGACCAGAAAGTCCGGTTAATCGTTGCTTGGATACCACCGGAACTTGGGCCGCCTCACAGGGAACTTATCCTGAGGCGACCGTTCGGAACTAGACGGGTCAATGAGGAAAAGAGACCCAGGAAACGTTCCAAGATAGGGCTGAAAGCTCTCCTTGACTGAGAACAGGTACTGCGACTCTCCTCAGCCTTGCCACAGTCAACTGAAGGGAAGGCTCGGAGAAGGAGTCAATATCATGGCTAGATACTCCAGATGTTGAGGCAGAAGTAGAGAAGGCTCCTAGCAAATTACCATGATCCCTCACTCTTGGTAAAGACCCGGAAGCTTGTCCCGGTGTTGAAGAAGGTCGAATCCGAGCCTACCGGAGTTGACCAGACCTCCAAAAAGCGAAGGAGGCGGAAGCCTGCTCCTGAGCGGCCATGAGGAAAGCAGGGAGAGTTCTCTAGGGAAAAACCTGCGATGCCGCGGCGGGATCGCCACACCGCATCTTAAGCAGGAACACCTGTAGTCTAGGCTGAATTCCAACAACTTCCTGGAAGATGGATGGAATGGAACCTGGAAGTACCCGTCCTTCCGATCCAGGGCCTAAGGAGTCCTGCAGTCTCGTTACCAGTCTGATCGACTCTGCTGTTCCATGCTGGACGAAGTTTGTTCGACAAACTTGATCAGAGCTGAGAGGTCGACGACGGAACTCCCGTCTCAGATGCTTTCCCACAAGAAAGGATCGACTGAAGAAGCCAGGGGGGGGGGAAGCCGTAAACGACCCTATGGAGGACCTTCTCCTAAGGCATGGATCCTTCTGCCCAACGGGCAAACTTCTTGCCGACCCCATGGCATAGAGGCTCAGTGACACTGGATTCGCTGACAGTGAAGGAGAGATGGTAAGAGCGAGGAGCGATATCCTTGGCTGATCACGGAGATCGTGCAGGAATCAGCATCGGGAGGCTGTTATCCGGACGAGTAACCTTAGGCATCCCCCCAGCGTGAGACCTGCAAGGGGGATTGCCAACCCTAGAGTTTGTGAACTCTGCCGCTCCCTCTAGGATTATGCCGCCCCGGGAGAGCCTCCCGTGCTACCTGTCCCTGACAGGAGGGGACTGCTATTGTACACCTTGTCTTAGCTGCCGTAGCCGGTCCGATAACTTAGGCTGACGAGGCTGAATGAAGAGGCGTCAGAGGCCTGCAGGGTCTGGAAGTAAGCGCTTTGGAGGAGTGAAAACGGAATTTGACTTCCTCCGCACAACAGTTGTCCATTTCTCTGTCCTTGGGCTCAAAATAAGCTCTTCCCAAGGATGGAAGAGTGTCTGAGCTTGTCGACATTCACGGATGAGACACCCGAGAGGAAGCCCTCGGACACTGCGTCTAGATGCTCCAACATCGAGGTTGCCCGCAAGTTCGAAACTTGGCGACGGAACGCAAAGGTGCTTGAGCCCGAGAGGAGGAAAGTACACATGATCTTCCTGGGGCTTCCTAGTACAAAACCTCGGGTCGCAACCGAGGAGGGAAAGGCCTGGTAAGCCCCTTCCACGAGAGGTGAAGAGGAAGGGCTAAACCAGTCACCCCTTGCCCGACGGAGAAATCTCGAAAGAAAAACTCCCTGGCAAGACCCTTCCAGTGAATGACGAAGAGAAAGGACTAACCCAGGTTCTGGAAAGAAGAATGTTGCACAGACCTCCCTGAAGATTCTTCCTGCTCTAGCACGAGCCATGCTCTGCGTTTACAGGGTGAAGACCGGGTTCTCTCCAGAAGAATTGCCAGGCTGGCCGTGTTGCCAAACCCCGACGGGAATCGCAGTCGCAATCGTCCTAGCGCTCGCGCGATGGTAAATCAATGGTTCGCGCGTGGGCGAACGTGGAAGCGCCCATGCGCAGGCACGCAGGAGCGCAGACGAAAGTGCGCGAGGGAGCGCAGAAGGAGGGCGGGCGTGGTTGGAAGGGCGAGACCTGGCGGTCGGAATCTGATAGTTCACAGGCGAGCGATGGCTTACTGCAGGAATCGAGCTGGCGCTCGCGCGATGGAACACCGTTGGTTCGCGCGCGGGCGAACATTGGTGCGCATGTGCACGTGGGCGTGCGGGGCTGTGGTAGTGTGGTCGCGTAGGCAAGTGGGCGAGCGGCCGAGCGCAGGCGGTCGGGAGACCGATGGTGCGTAGGCGGGCGATGGCGCATTGACGAGCGATGGCGCGTCTTGGCGAGCAATGGCCCGTAGGCGAGTGAAGGCGCGTTGGCAAGTGATGGCGCGTTGGCGAGCGATGGCGCGTTGGCGAGCGACGGCGCGTTGGCGAGCGACGGCGCGTTGGCGAGCGGTGGTGCGTTAACAAAACGCTAGCGCGCAGGCGAAGAATTGCGCGGGCGCGTAGGAGATCGCTGACGCGTAAAAAACTAGGGACGGTTGACAGCGAGCGCTGATGCGAGCAGTCAATCAGGCGATCCTGGACGTTCAGAAAAAACCGTTGGCGCCCATAGGTTCGTGGCAGGAAAGGGCTGGAGATGTGTGCTGGCGCACAGAAGGACAGAAGTAAAGGTGAGTGATGGCGAGCAGGAGGATGATCTACGGCAAGACTCAGCTACCGGAGATCGTGGTCCACAGCAGGCGAGCGCTAGATCGCTACTGATGGTGTCCAGGGAATCTGTAACGCGTGGAAGATTGATAGCGTGTGTGTTGTTGGTGAACGCCGGCGCGTAGGCAAGTGATGGTGCGTTGGCGCATGGTGGTGCTTGCGCGCAGGCGAAAGATCACGCGGGCGGTCAGGAGATCGCCGATGTTCAGGGGATCGCTGACGTGCAGGAGATCGCTGACGAGCAGGCGAACGTTGACGCGTCTGTGGTCGCTGGCGAGCTGGAGATCGCTGGCGAGCAGAAGGGCGACGCGTGGAATCCTGTGCGTACAGTAGCTTTAGAAGCACTCGTAGGTGACCGCGAGCGTTGCTGCGCTGGAACAGGCTGACGAGCCGGATCGCGAGGGCGAGGAGAGAGAGTCCTTGTCCAAGATCTGAACCGAAGTTCTAGGTCGCGCGGGCGAACGTGGGCGCACAGAGCGCGTATCAGGAACTGGGAGCGCAGGTGCGCTCTGACGGGCAAGAGATCTAGAGCGCTCAGGAGACCGATGGCGGGCAGGGCGCACAACAGGAACAGCAGGATGTTCGGAGTCCTCAAGAGAGCGCTGGCGAGCAGAGGGGCGATGATCATCAGGAGAGCGCTGACGACCAGGAGAGCGCTGGGAAACAGGAGCGCGCTAGCGATCAGGAGAACGCCGACGAGCAGGAGAGCGCCTGTGCGCTAACACTGCAGAAGGGCGCGCAGGGGAACCCTGATGCGCAAGGGAGGCACCCACACCGTGGGAGGCAACCCTTTGCCCCGAAGGGACCGTTGCCCGTCGGATGACAAGGTCAGACTGCTGTCCATCTACACCAGGGGCGGAAGGTCTGGAAGGCGCTGGAGATCGATCCCCGGAGAGATCTAAGCAGGAAGGAGCTGCAGGCTGCATACGACGAGGAGAAGATTCAAAAAGGCGCCTCTAAGCACCCTTATAGGGAGGCGGGAGGCCCTTACGACGTAGTGGACGGTGAGACTTACGGCGGAGGCGGCCAACAACAACAACAGCAGAAGAGTCCTCCGAAGAGGAGTCTCTATGAGTGTCCTCCCTCGCGAACGAGAGAGAAACACTTCGTAGAAGAGACGGGTCAGCCAGTGACCTAAAAAGAGCAATCCTCCGAAGAGGGGCTCCTGCAGTTGCCCAGCCCCTTGAGCGTAACTGCAGGTGCGACCGCTCAGCACCAAGAGCATAGTCGCACTAAAAAAAGGCAAGAGGAGATCCCCCAAAGGGAAAAAAAACTCAAGCCTGGACAGGAAAACTTCCCTCGGAAGGAAAGTTACCCGCCCAAGGAGGCGAGCCTCCAGAGTGTTCTAAAATGAACTGGAGAGCTGTCAGTCGTCACGGGAGTACTTCCAGGAGAAGGAGACACGCCCCTGATGAAGATCTATAGGGGGGGCAGCAACAGCAGATTCCCCAGGCCTCAACAAGACAGCTCACTCCGTTGTCACATTACAGAAACGAACTAGATCGTTAACTGTGAAAAATAAAAACAAAAAAAACATTAGTTAACATTCATTCCCCCGGGAAGACTCCGAAGAGGAATCCCGAGGGAAAAGAACACAAGAATTACACAACAGGCACGTGCCTTCACAACCACTTACACTCACGGAAGGAGAGCTGTACCAAACACAGAATTATAGCAATTATAATTACGTAACTATGTAATTATGTAATTTAAAAATGAATGAACACTAAATAAAGAACGAAAACCCCGAAAGGAATTGTTCTACAAAAGCTGAAAAACCAACAAATACAATTAGATTCATAAACTAATTGAGACAACGTACGGCGTAGAAAACCCCACCCACCCGGGAAGGAAGCTACTCAGACGTAGTAAAGGTAAAACGTAGTAAAGGGTGAACGACCTCAAAAGAGAGAGAGAGAAAGACCGTAGTCAAACTCGATCGCGACCCATGAAATTACACCGTGGTGGCCTAACTGCCGAGAGCTCCACGGAGATATCGTACACTACACACACAAGCACGAACTCTGAAAAGGAAACTTACTGATTTCTATACTCAAATATATACATAAACACGAAAATTTTTTTACATATATATTGAGTAAAAGAAAAGTAAGTGATTAAGTAAAGACAAAACAAATAATGGCTGCCAAGCGAGGACGAAGACAGGCACGTCTGTCCATCGTCCGAGCCAAAAGTGAAGTGAGACATTTCACCGGTGTGTGAGGGAGGAAGGGGTAGCAAGCTACCCCTCCCCCTACCCCTGCTAACTAGCGCGGGGTAGTAAACCCTCGTTAAAATCTAATGGCTCGTCAATTTCAGCTACGCTGAAAGTAAACCCAATGTAAATAGCTAAGATTTGTATTTCGGTTACGGAACAACTCTCTGTTACTAAAAGATGAAACGAACATTCCGCTCCTACTACTTGACACTGCTGGCCAGGCTTGTCGGCAATCACATCCTACTCGCCTGGAATAAATCTTGTTACAGCTCCACTACATTGTTCAGTGTCCAGGAGTGCTCCTGCCTTACCAACTCACAGAGGTGCTGCGAAGCAATATTCCTTGCTTGTTGAAGGCCACTATGATGGTGTTATCGTTCATCTATTCCATTGAGCGACCTATCAGCTGGTGTTGAAATGATTCTAGTGCCAGAAGATCTGCATTCCTGTCCATTGTATTGCTGTGCAGGTGTCTCTCCTTCTCGGACCAACACGCTAAGGCGGTCTTCTTTCTCTAGTTTCTCCTTCAATGTTCATGAACAGAAGCATCTCTGGAGGAAGGCACTCCAAGGGAGTTCCTTTGTGCAGATTCTTGTCCCATAGCCATCTTGCTAGATCCTCCTTACTTCTTGGTAGACTGGAACCAGCTGTCGATGTCTGCCGACCAGTGTGCCTTCTTGCACCATTAGAAGGATTCCTGATAAGAGCGACACAACAGGTACTTGCTTCTTCAAGGACCAGAATTGTTCGAGCAATTATTACCACTGTCTTGCTGGTATAAGTTAATTACTGAGGAAAGTTTGCACTACTGCACTGTTCCCGTGAGACTGGACTTCCCTCAATTTATCTGCAATACAAACTTGTTAAAGGGAGTGAGGTCAATTACTGGTCTCTAAACTCCAGTTGCCTTCTCAATTAGGAACAGGTGGCTGTAAAAGCCTGGAGATCTGTTCCATACAATTATAGCACTCACTTAAAATCTGTGATTTGTTCCAACGTTAATACTAACCCTAATTCATTTATGAGAGGCTCATCCTTAGACTGGAGGAAACCCTTATAACCATACTGGTTAGTTTAAAATCCTGGGATATCAATACACTCATACATGATAGAAGTGTGGGATGTTGATTCCCACCACATCCCAACTCTTGGGAATATATTCTCATAGATTGGGCTAAGTTTCTGTCTGCTGAAATATGTTTGAAGAACCTACAGTGTATATTCTCAGAAGAATATCATGTCATAATGTATGGCCAATTAGGTGTAATGTTCTGTAGGGAGCTCAGAAAGCTACACAACCTGATGAGCAGCTATCATAGGTCACAAAATGTATCAAGACTTGTGGTTATACTCCCATAGATAGTGGGCTGTAAAGGTTGCCCGGCACTACCCCACTCGGGCCTTTGTTATTTACACCATTGAAAGATTTTTCCTGAAGGCTAGGATAGATGTGATAATCTGCCTTTGTGTTTCCAAGGTGGTCCCCACACGGGAGCGCGTGTTCGATTGTTCCATGAAGCCAGAACAAAACAGTTCCAGGAACTCTCATTCCTTCCATACTTTAGGAAGAGTTGTAGTGTCTGCCCCCAAGAACAGAAAGGCAAGTCAATCTTGCCCAGTTAGGCACCTTTGAAGGGAGGAGAGGAAGAAGAATTTAAGTTATGGCTGTTTGGATTCTAGGTCCTTACCACGAACTGATGGCTAGTGACAAGAAAATATGTTACTTCAAACTTGCTTCACCACGGCTAACCTGAGTTTGAATGGGTCCAATTAAAAGACCTGAGGACTCATGAAAATGCTTTAAGTTGCTTTAGCTCTTAGGTGGTAAAGACTGACTACCATGACTCCTCAAGAGTGTAGTCATTCTTTTGATTCCTGGTCTGAATTAAAGTTTAATGATTGGATCGGAATCTGACTTGTATCTTTGCCCTAGAAATTGAAGCTTCCCAAATAAAGTTAGAAAGGCGAATAGCTCACCTGGGTACCATTTATTGTTACAGAGAGCTTTATAACACTCTTTGGAAGACTAGCAATTAAACTCTTTGGAAAACTATCAAAGAAGCACTGCAAGCATTCCAAGTCGGTTGAGACGGAGGTGCTATCCTACTGTCAATCACATCCTCTAGATGAAAGGAAATGCAGGTGAGCACAGCATTTCATCCCTTCTCAACATCTGTGGGTGGTAGATTCTCAGGAGAGGAGAAGAACTTATTGGGGAAATCGTCATGCAACTACTGTGCTAGGGTAGATCACTGTATTCCTGTTGTCACTCAAACCAAAGGTAAGGGAGCTCTGGTTGTAAACCAGTAAATTTCAAGAATCTGATCACTGGGAGGTGGCCCTGAGGGACTAGATTTCTTGAATTTGTAGCTACTTTTCTCAAAGAAACAGCAGAGCAAACCTGTAGGAAAGAGGGAATGAATCCAAGGGTACGTGTCCAAGTTTACAGGTATGGAGTTGTCATTCATATGACAGGCCGTACACATTTAACCGTGGCCAGTCTGAATTTCATCTGGGGAAACGAATACGAAGACCGAAGACTGGTCTCCAGTTTCCTGTACGCTATTCCATTCTTAAGAGTAGACCGTAGAAGTCCATGAAACTTCTCAGGAGCCTTCCTGTCACCACCATTCTTGCCATTAAAGGGAGAGTTTTGGTAGATCACGAGCATTATCGGCAAGTAGTTCTGGAATGTTGTATTGAACAGCAAGCAATCATTCATGGAATCTAGAGGAAGTCACTGAATTCTGTGATCCTTTCTGCATTTACTCCTATCCCTCTGTTCATTTGGGTCTCTAGTGTGGATTCTCCTGGTCCAACCAATTGGGGAAGGTGTCTGCAAAAAGCCCAGGAGTCTAGATGCTATCAATTTTTATAGTGTAAGGAATTCGAAGTTGGAACTGTCATACTAAATAGCCCTAAGGATAGTCGTCTCTTGCACCCTTTTCCTGAAGAAATACACAGAAGATCCATGCTGAGAACTGCACCAAGATGATGTGGCATCTCAGTACCTGTAAGTGCGCCAAGATCAGAATTGAGAAATCACTTGAATACTTTCCAGTGTCACTGATGGAAATTTTGGCATCTAGGAGAAGCCAAGTCATGGATCAGGCTAAATGAGGAAAAGATCTAGATTGAGAAATAGTATCAGTGAAAAAAATCCAGTCATTCTTATTAATTCACTCAAGACGAAAACCGGATAACCAATGCCATCAACCTCCTGCTACTTGTCTATCAAGGAGCTAGAGATGTTAAACCAGTAGTTGTGCAGCCATCCCAGGACCGATAGAGAGGGTATCGAGTCTCCTGTGGGTTACACCTTGCAGGTAGAGGGCGGTGAAGGTCATTTGACACTTCCACACCCGCCCTTGTAGAACCTGCGCCACTTGTAGTTTTGTTTGAATGCCAGGGACAGGGATGTAGCAATGCCCCTGACGTTGTGTGCACTAGGTCGACGTCTCAGAAGAGGATCTGGATTCAGTGCGAGGTCAATGACCTTGTGAATCCAGGCAAAGATGGTGTTCTTCGTGATCCTCCTCTTGACATTCCCCATGCCGATGAAGTGTTAACACTTTGGCGAGCTTTCGTAGTTTCCTTGAGGAGGGGTCCCTAGTTTCTCTTTGGCATAGTAACTGTTGATCTGGATCATTAGTGATGTTACAAAGGACTCCCAGACTTTAGAGTTCAGATTCTGGTTTTTTAGCTGGCAGAAACTAGGTTGAACATTACTTGGCTCATCGTCAAGAATGAGAGACGTTAATGGTGTCCCATGGGGTTTGCCAACTCTATTGGCCGAAGCCAACCCAAGCGGGAGACATATCATCATGGTTAGAAGACCTCTTCTGCTTAGAATCCTGGAACGAGGTCTCCTTTCCAACTAAATGTCTGTCAGCTGGAAACTCCATATGTGGAGAGAGGTTAATTCCTTCCAGTCTGAAGGCAAGGCTCAAGGACTAGCGGTGGCCTTTCATTGCTGAGATCAAGAGAAGCTTTCTTCCCGAAGGTAACTGATCAAACACCCCTAATGCTGGCATAGTGGTATTGAGGGGAGAGATACCCCTTCTATGATACCTACTTACAGTTCATTTAGCCTGGATTGGCCAAAGCCAAAGATCTATCCAGGTATCCAGACATTCTCTTTGCAACCCTTCAGAGCAGGCATCATCGTTAGCAGTCTTGTCACGCTAGAAGACTCTTATCGCCTCACCTACTGACGTAGATCCTGAAAGATCCTACAGTAATTGAATTCATCCATTCCCCTCTTTGATCTTCGGGACCAAACCAGTAGACTCGTCTTGTCAGCAAGATTCGTCTCTCCCAGCAGACTCTTCATGCCCCGTCGACTCGTCTGGAGATCTCCAGATGAGTCAACTGGGCCAAGTCTACAACACATCTGAAAGTGAAAATGACTTGCTCGGAAAAAGTACACAGACCCAACTGATAGCACACTATGAAAACATATAAAAATATGATAAATAAAAAAGACACAGATGTGATAAATCTAGATTTTGCAAAAGCCTTTGACAAGGTTGACCATAATATATTAGAGAAAAAAATGAGAAAGGGAAAGATAGGAAAATGGATAAAAAAAGAATTTCTACCATACAGAAAACAGATAGTGGTTGCAAATGACGAGAAATCAGATGAAGCTCAGGTAACATCTGGCGTGCCACAGGGTACGGTATTAGTTGCACTGCTGTTTGTTATTATGATCTCATAGACTGTAATGTTAAAAACTCTGTAGTGAGAAGTTTCGCCGATGACACAAGAATAAGTAGAGAAATTACTTGTGATGAAGATAGGAACTCATTACAAAGAGATCTAAACAAAATATACGAATGGGCGGAGATAAATAGGATGGTATTTAACTCCGATAAATTTGAATCAATAAATTATGGAAACAGAGAAAGAAGAGTATATGCATAAAGGGGATCTAATAACGAAACTATCACAAGCAAGGAAGCAGTTAAAGACCTTGGTGTAATGTTAAACAGGAATATGTTATGCAACGACCAAATAGCAACACTGTTGGTTAAATGTAAAGCAAAAATGGGAATGCTTTTCACACACTTTAAAACAAGAAAAGCTGAACACACGATTATGCTGTACAAAACTTATGTACGTAGTAAACTCGAGTACTGCAATGTGATATGGTACCCACACTACCAAAAGGATATTGTACAAATAGTGTACAAAGGTCCTTTACTGCTAGAAAAGAAGTAGTTAAGGACCTTGACTACTGGGAAAGACCAATTTTTAAAATTGTACAGTCTAGAAAGGAGAAGAGAATGCTACAAGCATGGAAAAAAATTGAGGGAATTACTGAAAACATCATGGAGCTAAAAATATCAGAAAGAGAAAGCCGAGGTAGATTAATAGTGCCCAAAACTATACCAGGAAAACTAAGGAAGGCCCACAGGACATTAATCCACTACGCACCAGCATCAATAATGCAGCGACTACTTAATGCGCTGCAAGCTCATCTAAGAAACATATCAGGAGGGAGCGTAGATGTGTTTAAGAATAAGCTTGATAAACACCTATGACGGATCCCAAACCATCCAAGACTGGAAGATGCAAAATACACCGGAAGATGCATAGGCAACTCTCTGGTGGATATACGAGGTGCCTCACACTGATGGACCTGGGGGAATCCAAATATAGAATAAGGCAATAAGGGGGCAAAGGTGATTCTTTAGGGGAAGCAACAACGTCCCAGGTACCCAGATGTTGCCATGGAGTTAATCGGTCTACGCTCCTACTCAACCAGCCCTCGGAAGAGTCAGATCGGGGAGGAGCTTTGGAAAGAGGTCGTGGGGTGAGAGAAGTAGTCCAAGGTCTCATAGCCCTCGAGGAAGACCCAAAATGTGAAGGGTCTCTCTCAGACTTCTTTGCCGACGCTTAAACCTCTACTACTGGGAGGCAGACCACTATCTACACTCGTCACAGGTGGAACTCTGCTCATAAAGATGCCTTCTACAGGTCGGACACAAGGAGTGGGGGTCGTTCTCTTATCGAGGACATAAAGGTGCTACAAGGGCACCTTTCAGGTCCTGGACACACGCGCATGAGGAGCGTCAAAGAGAACAATCACACCTGAAAGAGAGAAAACAGTTTGAAAGCAATGATTTGAATGGCTAAGTCTTAGCGGGAGCAGAGAACGTACATCTCTCCAGAGAAAAAGAAAAAATGGTGAAATATCACTGATGAGTGAGTGAGAGTGAGTACCCAGTTACCCTGGATACCCTTTTCACCCTCGCACTAACGATTGGTTGGGTGAGTGGCACCTCACATTAAAGTCTTAATGACTAGTCTTCTAGCTTTGCAAAAAGATAATCCCTATTAAATAGCCTAAGGTTAGTTTAGTGACTGAACAACATAAATTTCAGATATTGTATCAAAATTTATTATACTGTAACAAGATAAAGAAATACTGTAACTAGAGGGGCACCCAGTAGAGCACAGACCTCCGCTGCAACAGCTTATTTCTCAACCTTTTGCTCGACCTTAACCTTTGACCTTAACATGTGACAACATTGTCCAAACCTTGGGCTGATTACATGGTGTGAATTGGACATTTTGCTTGACCATGACCGTGATCTTCAAAAACTTGACAATTTCTAGCTTTTTACATAAGTTAATCCCTGCAAGTTTCATTACTCTATGATTAAGATTGTGGTCAGGAAGCTGTTCACAAACAAACACACACACGCAAACAATATTCCAACTTTGTTGGCAGAGGTGGTAAAACAAAATTATATAATCATACAGTCAGCAAAACGACAGTTGCAATAACCTGATATTCATTTGACTTTTGCAGCTTGAAATCATAGGCATGAGAGTTTGGTTAGTCAAACCCTAAAACAAAATTCGACTTGCAAATAATTCAACATACAAACAGCTTCTTGGAAACTATCAAGTTTGTAAGTTGAGGACCTTCTGTTGGATAGCAGCTTGCTTTTCCAACTAGGGTTGTAGCTTAGCTAGTAATAATAATAATAATAATAATAATAATAATAATAATAAGGGAGATTGGGGTAATCAAAAATTATTTCCTATGTCACTGCCAACCAACCAACTCTACTGACAAATGGAGACATGGACTGTCTACATCAACAATGCTCACCAACATTTTACTCCCAACACACTTCTTGGGTAAGTCTGGGAGGGAACACAAAGGTTTGGAGCAAAGTTTGACACATTCTGGGGGAAGAAACATCTACTGGTCACTGCTGTGCCTTTATGTGATTTAGATAGTAAGGCTGTCCCACAGGACTTAGCTGTATCCTCAAAGGGCTAGTTCCTTGATATACTATGTGGTGGAGGAAGGAGTCCCAACACACAAGGCTCCCTTTCCACTGCTGCCTCAATGTCCCCCTAAAGAAAAGAATAAGCATTGATCCACTCAGCAGCACAGCTGTCATCTCTCTGCCAACCTGCATAGAAGGTTGGTTAGCCGGTGAAAAGGAAAGGTAAGCTCTTTCATCTCAATAACATAAGTATGCATAACTTTGCCTTGAAGTCCAAAATTGAACCCAATCATTAAAGTTCGATGCCTTGACCAAAACACAACTTGGTCGACTGGACTTAGCTATAGGTGAAGTTCATTGTTCTTTGTCACAAAATATTTTAGCCAACTCATTGTGCAGGTTAGATTAATTCAAATGAGTATTCACTTGATCAAAATTCTCTCTAGAAGCTTCCACCCTCGGCTCTATGGAAAGAGTGACGAAAGGCCTCATTTCAGCTACAACATTAGAGGGCTGAGGGCAGGGTGGTTTGCTGCCTTAGTCCATGTACTAATAAAATCAACAGGCCTCTTACGAATGACCGCTGACACTGTAATTCCCTTATTCAGTTGAAATGTGACAATGGTCTGGTCCTACAGGTTATGAGACCCATGAGCCTCTTTGTTCCATATACTTGATGCTGTTTGACAACCTGTACGGAGAATTATTCTCTTTCCCTATACAATACAACCACTTAAATCCGGGAATGGATCTGAATACTTACAATTGGCAAGCAGACAATGGGCCAAGTTCTGGCACTACCAGTGGACAAAGCTGAGGCAGTAGTGTGTACCCTACCCTTTGGTGCCCAGCCTGATCCTTTGGTCAGAAGCATGGCCAAAGGAGGTCAAATCACTCACAGGGATTGAATTAGCACTTGTCTTGGGCAAGCACAAAGTAGGAGGCAATCCATTCCCTTCCTTAGGTGGCATCCCAGTGCCAAGGTTAGGAAAATAGAAGACAGTCATCCAGAGACTGTAAGGGAAAGGGAGGCAGGCCTAAGATTCAACCCCTACCCAGGGAGTTCGTTATTTTGGCTATAGCCTCAAAACTGGCAAACAGCCAAAACATATTACAGCCCAAATAATCAAACTTCATTGAGACATTTCTGCTGAAGTTTTAAAAAATGGCATTTATTAAAAAAAGTATATTAAATATCCAGAGAGAGAGAGAGAGAGAGAGAGAGAGAGAGAGAGAGAGAGAGAGAGAGAGAGAGAGAGAGAGAGAGAGAGAGAGAGAGAAAGTCATTAAGAGGCATATGATATAATTATAAGTAATTATGATACTTTAAGATTGACCCATGTGAAGATGGGAGAAAGCGAGCCACTAAAGGCATATAATATAGATATGTAATCATAAGTAATTATGATACTAAGATTGATCCATGTGAATGTATGCACAGCATATCCATGTACCTCTTGCCAAATCAGAAGACCAATTAAATAAAGTTTATTTGCTACCAAATGCTGCATTTTAAGAATATGCAGGGTTGATTTTTTAATTTATGGGATCAGTATATCAACAAATAAAACTTTTCAAGTTCTGGCTGCCTGCTGTTCAACCTGCAGCACTATACAGTGTCATATTGTACTGTCAATTTTGAATCGAAGTGATCGATTTTATTGCTTTTAATTTACTATTGGATTTGAAGTAGGCTTGAAGTTCTTTGGAATACTTTCTTCAACTATGATTCCTTATTTCTGCATACTGTACATAAAGACAGTATAGAAATATTATGGTGTCCCTTTGGCCTAAAGGTTTATATGGCCTACTGTAGAGTTGTGATGGACTAACAGGTTCACAGCTATAAATAATATGGACTAATCGTCCTGAGATCCCGAAGGAAGGTGCTTGATCCCAGCAGAGGCTGGTCACCTGCCTCCGTTATATCCTTAAAACTGGTTAGGCTACGGTACCTCGAATTACTGGAATCCCCCGGAATTACTGGAATCCTCAGGTAAATACTGGAATCCCCTTGAAAATTACGGAAATCTCCTACAATATCACTGCAAACTCTTAGAAATCGATAAATAGTGTTTTGATTAAAATACGTTATTTTTATGTTTTTGGCATTTATACTTTTCATATATTTGCAGGTAGAACTTTGGCGAAGGGTTGTGACCTGGGAAGGGGGTCCGGGGGCTTCCCCAAGCTAGGGGTTGTGACCTGGGAACTACTAGGTTAGGTTAGGTGGGTCTGTTAGGTTCTGTACCCTTTTATATATTGTGTAAAGGATAGATAGAAAAATGCTTTTATTTAATTAATTTATTGAAACAATGTAAATTAATAAAAACACACATTATTTATCGATTTCTAAGGGTTTGCAGTGATATTGTAGGGGATTTCGGTAATTTTCAAGGGGATTCCAGTATTTACCTGGGGATTCCAGTAATTCGTGGTTCCCATTAGGCTACACTGGGCTCATGCTCCAGCTAACATCACAAAGGTACACTGCACATTAAGATTCATAAGAAAAAAGGAAATTTTTTACCTTGTTATTCCTTTCAGGACACTTCTAATGATCGAAAGTGAGAGTGCACTCAACAAAAATAAACAATTATAACAAGGCAGAGCAATAAAATGTCCAAACAGAGATAGTGAAAAATATAAGAACCATAGCAGCAACACATACTTCAACAAAGTAACCACAGACAAAAATGGCTTGACTCAGTTAAGCAGGTAGGTGGCTTATATTAACCTACCTATTGTTAACTATCATAGCTACCTTGTTCACGATTCCAATGCCCTTCTAGCTTCCTCAGAAAAATTTTCTTATTTATAGGATCAAATTATTTACCAATGGGGCCCTCATGATACTAGGTTAGCCTACAGCTGGGCCATGTAACGAGTAGGACAAAATAAGAATTTAGCTATAAGCTTACATTTAAGTAGCCTATCATATAATTACAGAGTTTAATATAGTCAGTCTACAGCCTACATTAAACAATAAAAAAATCTTGAAAGGGCCTGTAGTTTTTTTTTCAATTATAGGTAACTTGCAATTAATTAAAATTTAGTAAAAATATTTACGTATCATAGCAGTCGTAGTTTCGGTTTATAATTCGAAATAAAAATATAATTTCACATAGATACAAGGGAAAACACATTACCGAAGAATCCCCTACACGAAAGTCCTCTAAATTGTTTCAAAGTTCTATAGCCTATCAAAATTAATATTTATTACAAATTAGACTCGGACTTGTGCTTTGGACCTACAAATTTCTGCCGTTGGTAAAATGCCTTGGTCTAGGTCTGCAGACTCAAACAGACTATGCCTACTAGCAATATCTATCAATTTTATATTTGAAAATAACTATAATCGTACTTTAATATACCTGACACGGTATCTAAATTAACAGTACTAACCTTAGGGAAAAAGAGTGGGACGTTGTCACTGAAAATATAAAAAACTAGGAGAGGTATTCCGAATCTGGTTTTCCTTCCGCAACACCCGTTAGTGTAATGGCAAACCGGAGTGCGGAACAATACATTTAGCTGGAATATTGGAATGTAGAAATATTTTTTTTTCTTAATAAATCCTTACTTAATCGTGTCTTTCTATTTTGATACCATAATATAAAGATAGAACAAAATATATTATATTGAATGCATACATAACTCCGCTGGTTTTACGATAAGAGGAAGGTAACACCATGAACTACTTTTATGACTTTTTTTTTTTCCTCCAGACTTTTTCGAATTTCTATCATTTATGCAAGCAAACAAATGGATATATATATATATATATATATATATATATATATATATATATATATATATATATATATATATATATATATATATATATATATATAGAGAGAGAGAGAGAGAGAGAGAGAGAGAGAGAGAGAGAGAGAGAGAGAGAGAGAGAGAGAGAGAGAGAGACTTTTACCTATATATTGAAGGTAGAAATATTTTATGATTTCCTTTGGAATAGATTATTGGTGTGTTATATCAAATATTGCATTTGTAAAAATAATAGACGATAACTAGATAGTCCAAAAGTGTGAAATTAGTACATAGAAAATTACACGGACGAGAATTGTCATACTAGTCACGCCTTGCTCATATGTGACATTTGGTATATGTAGCGTATTATTATGTATGTGTGTGGAGATATACTTTTGGATGTGAGGGAAGGTGGTCAACACTGGTAAGTAAATAAATCTTGAAGTATGATGACTATTTCCTTTTTGATTCACAATGGTGTGGAAAAATTGTCGCTAAAAGCCTATGCTTATCCATATTAAATCTATTTAACCAATCTCTACAAGAAAGTGCTTTGAAACCCGTTTACTCAAAACTTGAAATTTTTTGAGAAAATATTGCATCTATTTTATCATTATTATAGACCAAATTTTGTCATTAAAAAAGAAAAGATAGGAAATCTTATAACCTGCAAACTGAAAACCCATTTAAAAAAAAAAAAACATGAATAGTCACCTTTAAAGTGACTTCTATATATTAATAAAATAATACCTATAAGAAATAAATGCAATGAAAATTTCCTAATTTCCAAATTTTTGCATATAAAATTATCTTTCAAATGAAAGAAACTGGTCATGAAACATAAAAGTAGATAGAGTTTGATGTAACCCCAAAATAACATTGTTTTAACGGAACAGAGTTGGGTCTCTTGGTAATTCCACCAAATGAAATTAATGACTGATAACTCTCCCAGTTAATAAAAATATTATTCTCCATATCTAGAAAAAAATAACTGAAATTTAAAATTATACAATCAATCTGAATTATTTTATGAATTTCTCAATTATTTTTTTATATATAATCCCAATAAATGAATCAGTTCCTGGTAACGCTCAAGTTATTATGAATATTACTCTTCTTTTGTGGAAAATTGTACCTGGAAATAAATTTACATAACCATGCTGAATTATCATATGAAATTCACAATTGTTTTTCTTAAGTTGATTTCATCAAATGAAGCATTTACTTATAATTCCAAAGTTAATAAAAATATTTTCATTCAAAACAGTTCATAAAAAGTGCGTATTTGCAGTTATCCTGAAGATAACTTCATGTTTTGGCCAAACCAGCAAAGACCATTAGTATTCACTTTCTCATGATGTTTTACTACGAAGTTCAGCTAAAGGTATGTTCCCTGTTATACCCCCAGACATATTGACATGCAATAGAATGTGTCCCAATCAATGGGCTCAGTTGTTTCCTACATTTTGAAATGATTTTTTTTTCAACTCTATACAAACAAATGTGATAGTTGTTCAAGTTATACATTAAAAAAAATATAAAACTATACACATTCTCAGGTCTGTCATTATACACACGTAAGAAAGGTCGCTGGAGAGTGAAAATAAATATTCAGAAATGGTAAACATTTTCTGTAAAGGTGAAATCATGAAAAAAGGCATGTGATGTCTCTAGAGGTAACTTGGTTTTATTTCAACACAAACACTTGTCCAAAAAGGGAGGGAGAAGAGAATTAATTTATCTGATTCAAGTGACTTATTTTCTTGATTCATTGTTAAAAAAACAACGGAATTATTCCTAATGAAACAAAAACTTCATTATCTTTCTCTCTTTAAACCACTGAGGTCTAGAGACCTTACTCAGTACACTCTCTTCAAGTGTTTACAATATAAAGTTTATGGTTAAATTTACCACTCATCACAACAATGCTTGAACTTATCAATGTCATACAAATACACATATATGCACAGTAAATATATATATGTGTATATATATATATATATATATATATATATATATATATATATATATATATATATATATATATATATATATATATATATATATATATATATAAGTGAGTTTCTTATTTCTATAAAGCATAAAGAATTGTCAAAATGGCTATTAGAAATGAAAACGCAATTTGTTACTGACATGTAAATTTGTAAAGAACGCAAACCGAACTTCGGGGAAACCCAAGTTCCCACGATTGCAATTAATTTTTTTTTTAATGGGGTTATTGGTTTTGAAAAGATATTGAACAGTTTAAAAAGGTTTGTAGGATCATACCACAATTTTACATAAAATAAAACCGACTAAATAATGTAGTATAGGCCTACAACTAAAAAAAAAGTCTTGTTAACATAGACTAGAATATTGGTTAATACAATCCAATGATTACATACTATAAAGAGAAATACACATGAAAATATACTTAAATTTCATATCGTCTACTTATATTCTATCATAAATTTTGACTATTCAGTATTTTTCATTATACTCAGCATAGTATATTATATGAAATTATTTTCATTCTCTTGTTTCCTTCTTGGTGAAAGTTAAACATGTTTTCGTAACACTCTTATAAGACTCATCGATCATTAGTCCACTGTAGAGAAAGGAGGCACTCTGTCAAGCATGGGCTCCCATGGGCGCCACCGGATGACCTTCTCCAAGAACCAGATGACAGGCATGTACACCAGGAAGGTGAAGAAGATGATGCCGCAAGACAACAGAGGAATGGGAGGTTCCGTGCCGAAAATGGCCAACGTAGTGACTGTGGCGAGCAGCAAGGAGTAAAACACGTTGCATTGGCTGTGGAAGGAGATTTTGAGCCTGGTTATTATGTCTTACATGTAAGCAAACAATTATCGTATTATCATTTTTATTGCAACTGTGATCTTTAAAGTCTTTTCCTATTACAATACATGGATACTTATGGAATTGTAAAGTTGGCCTGTTTTCAGTACAATATTTGTAGCAAAGGACTTGAAGCTAAAGGCCTGCTAGAGATACAGTAAGGTCTATCATATAATAAGGTACTATTGATACTTTAAATATTAGTAATGAATGACATCAATTTATCATGCTTATGAAATGGATGAAATAAGTAAATAAATCTATTTCAGTATGTATGTATGTATGTATGTGTGCATATATAAACAAGTGAGCAAGTCCTGAACGCGGACATGGTCCTCGTAGAGGACATACCTCCGCCAAGGTGACCTAGAGCGCCATATGTCCTAGAATCATGAATTGATGTGACTTCGACCTTCACATGACCTTGACCTTCACGTGACCTTCAAGTGACCTTGACCTTCACGTGACCTTGACCTTCACATGACCTTGGCTTCAAGTGACCTTGATCTTCAAATGTACTTGACCTTCACGTGACCTTGACCTTCAGGTGACCTTGACCTTCACATGACCTTGACCTTCACGTGACCTTGACCTTCAAGTGACCTGCTTGACTTTTGACCTTCAAGTGATCTTTGTTCATTTGCCACTGATACTTAATATGACATTGATATAATGCACCAATATGACCTTGACCTTTGACCTTTATAAATTTGAACATCACCCATGGGTTGCGCCTGGACTAGGACTTCCCTGTTGGCTTATGCAAAAGTCAGTGCTTTATTTCTGTCTCTTGATATGGCCACTTATGTCATAGTGACACCAGTGACCCCTGTGACCTTGACCTTGGGGTGACCTTGACCAAAATTTAATCAGTTCTTCCATACACATTGGGGAACTACTTGGCCAAGTTTGAAGTGATTCCGTGTAGAAATGTGGCCTCTACGTTGTCCACAGACAGACAGACAAACAGAGAAACAAACAAACAAACAAACAAACAAACAAACAAACAAACAAACCGAACCGAAAACATACCCTCCTGGCGGAGGTAATAAATAAATATATATATATATATATATATATATATATATATATATATATATATATATATATATATATATATACATATATATATATATATATGTTTATATATATATATATATATATATATATATATATATATATATATATATATATATATATATATATGAGATGACATAGTTCTATTTAGTGAATCATGGGAGGAATTGCGAAAGATGATTGAAGATTTGAATAGAGGCAGCAGAAATGTAAGACTGAAGATTAACATGAGTAAAACTACGGTAATGTTCAAAGAAAATGCAGACAACAAATAAGGGTTATAAACGAACCTCCAGATATTGTTAATGAATATACGTACTTAGAATATCATTATTATCATTAAAAGGAGGAGATTAACCAGGCCAAAAACCAGGTAGAAAAAATATCTATATTAATGTTAAATACATGAATAAAATAGATATATTAAATATAATGGATAAAGATAAATAAATTGAGAAAAAAAAATCTGTGATAAATAAAAATTTAAATCTTATCTATAAACCTGTTTCTTAAAAAAGTTAGAATTCTAAAAACTGAGCAATTCTCAGTCTGATAAAAGGTCAATAAAACTTTTCTCACCAAAACATAAATATCTCCCTCTCTTTCAAGAACTTTACAGTCGCTAAAAATATTATATAGTTAAAATACAGTCACACTCATTGCACACTGGTTAAGTTCTATCTCTCCTACCGATCGCCATGGCTTAAGAGCTTTAGACTTTGCCTCTGAATCAGGCTGTGAGCAAATCATAAATGAAGCTACTACCAGGTCTGGTAATTGCTTGGACCTCGTATACACTGACTCCCCTGGCGTTATAACTAGTAAGGTTGGTTCTCCAGTCGGGACATCTGATCATGCCTTGATTTCATTATTAGCGAAGACTGAGCAGCCTGTCCCTGATATATCATATTCTTGTAAAATTTATATGAAATCCCAAGCAGACTGGAATGGGATTTTACATGATCTTTTGTGCTTGAATTGGTCACAATTATATAATAGTGTAGATCCTGTTGTCCCTTTGAATGAGAATCTAGTCAACATAATTGATAGGCGTATCCCTTCTCGTGTGCTAAGGTACCGAGTGAAGGACAAACCGTGGTTCAATGATGATTGTAGACGTGCTTATTTGGAGAAACAGGAGGCCTATCATCTTTGGAAGGGTAACAGATCAGATTTGACCTGGAACAACTATACTCGGCTTCGAGCTTTTGCTCAGAGAGTTTATGCCTCAACTGAAAAGGAGTACAATTTAACCATAAAAGAAACACTTTCTGGTACAACTCAGGAACATAAATGGTGGTCTACCCTTAAATCTGCACTCTTTGGTGTAGATGCAACAGTTCCTCCTTTACTTAAACCAGATGGCTCAGTCACTCACTGTCCAAAGGAAAAGGCAACCCTTTTGGCTGATGTTTTTGACAGTAAACAGAGTAATGAAAAACTTGAACTTCCTCATTCCTGTTTTCCTGAGGCTAAACTAACTAGTTTAGCTTTTCGATCTCGTGAGATTAAAGCTCTGTTGGTGGACCTTGATGCTTATGGAGGTGTAGACCCAAATGGTATTTTTCCTTTGTTTTTTATAAAGACGGCAGATTTCTTAGCTCCAAAGTTATCTGTTATGTTGCGCAAGTTAGCAAGAAGAGGAGCTTTTAGCACTAGTTGGAGAATTGGTAATGTTACTCCTCTATGTAAATGTGTTTGTGGTAGCTCAAGTCCAACTGATTACCGCCCAATTTCCATAACTCCCATATTATCTAAAGTTTTTGAACGTCTTCTGGCAAAACGTCTTAATAGGTTTGCTGAAGGTAATCATCTACTCCCTAGTTTGCAATTTGGTTTTCGTAAAGGCCTTGGAGCATGTGATGCTGTACAGAAATCCCTTGATTGTGGTCGGGAAGTTCGTATGATTGGCCTTGATTTTTGTGCTGCCTTTGACCGTGTTAATCATGAGGCCCTTGTTTTCAAACTGAAACAGTTGGAAGTGGGTGGGTCGTTTCTTAGCATTATTATTGATTTTTTAAGTAATAGATCTCAAAGAGTTGTTGATGGGCACCATAGTGATTATAGGAATGTGATATCCGGTGTTCCACAGGGTAGTGTTCTTGGCCCATTACTTTTCATACTATATACACATGACATGTGGTTTGGCCTAGAAAACAAGCTTGTTGCATATGCAGATGATGCTACTCTCTTTGCATCAATTCCATCCCCTGAATGTAGATCTAGGGTTGGTGAATCCCTTAATAGAGATTTAGCTAGAATTAGTGCATGGTGCAAATTATGCGGTATGAAGTTGAATCCTAACAAAATTCAAAGTATGATTGTAAGTATGTCAAGGACGGTGGCTCCTCAACATCCGGATCTCAGTATTGATAATGTTTCTTTGAATATGTATGACTCAAAATTTTAGGTGTGATTCTCGACAGTAAATTTACTTTTGAGAAACATATAAGGTCTGTGTCTTCTTCAATTGCATAAAAAATAGACTTATTGAGAAAGTCTTTCAAGATTTTCGGTGATCAATCTATTCTGAAGAAGTGTTTTAATTCTTTCATTCTACATTGTTTTGAGTATTGTTCTCCTGTCTGGTCTTCAGCTGCTAATTCTCATCTTAATTTGTTGGACAGAAACTTACGGTCTATTAAATTTCTTTTTCCTGATCTAGATATTAATCTCTGGCACCGTCGTTCAATTAGTTCATTATGCATGTTGCATAAGATTTTTCATAACTCTGACCATCCTTTACATTCAGATCTCCCTGGACAATTCTATCCTGTTCGTAATACTAGGCAGGCAGTTAATTCTAATAGCCAGGCCTTCTCCATCACGAGGCTCAATACTACGCGGTACTCTAGAAGTTTTATTCCAGCTGTTACCAAGTTGTGGAATGATCTTCCTAATCAGGTGGTTGAATCAGTAGAACTTCAAAAGTTCAAAGTTGGAGCAAATGCTTTTTTGTTGACCAGGCGGACATGAGTCTTTTTATAGTTTATTTATGACATATTTGTTTTTGATGTTGTTAATAGCTTATATATGACATGTCTGTTTTGACGTTGTTACTTATTTTAGAATGATTTATTGTTAATTTGTTCTCTTCATTTATTTATTTCCTTATTTCCTTTACTCACTGGGCTATTTTTCCCTGTTGGAGCCCCTGGGCTTATAGCATCTTGCTTTTCCAACTAGGGTTGTAGCTTGGATAGTAATAATAATAATAATAATATGCATTGTGGATTTAGATGATCTCTCAATAATATCACAAAGATGTTAAGAAGAGCTTATTATGTGATTAATGATTGTAGTACACTTTTTCTATGTCTACTATCCTAATTATGAGTTTTGACTAGCAGTTTCATTCACAGAAATCAATTTTTTTATCTCTGTTTTGGGTACGGTAATGTAGCAAACTACTGATAACGTTACGAATTAAATTTTGATATAAAACTACAACAAATTTATCGTAAAGGACCAGAGAGGCTACAAGTTTTCTGGTTAAAACATCAAGATATGAATATTGGATATTTCTAAATAAAACATTAGTAGTTATGAAAAATACTATCTACGCAGTTGTTTACCATCACCGACAAACGTACCTAAAAAAACAGAGAAAAAAGATAATACATTTCACAGGATAACTCTTAAGTGACAGTATATCACAGTCTTACATATTCGTGAAAATTAATCTTTTACCATCAGTAACATATAATACTAATGATTACCATATCAATAATCAATCTTATAAATGTAATAACTTAAAAATATTAAATTTAGTAGAATAAGTAATTATCAAACAAGAGGGCCGCTATAAAAAATATAATAAGGGTAACATATGTGCAGTCTTCGGTTAAGTATGGGTACATCTTATTTCACCATATTTTCTGACTTCAACTACATGTCCATACTATGGCTTGGCTTAAAGTATGTCAGTGGGATTCTTCTATCTTGTTAAAACAGCTAAGCCAGTGTCTTACAATTTCACAAGAACGTCATCCATAATCTGGCATTGTCTAGTATCTCACTACGAAAATATGATACACGCGCACACACACACACACATATATATATATAAATATATATACACATATACTATATATACACTTGTACTTCTGAATTCGTCAGGAGCTAAGATTAAAATGGCTGACTAGCCAAGAGTACTTGTCATAAAATGAATTTCCCTTTTGGTTTTTGATTCAGAAGATTACAAACTTTCCAATCATTCGACATGATATATGTGCAGCAGAGTAGAAGTCTACTCTTATCTACCTTTATAGCCACACTAATGTACCCGAGCCGTCAAAAATTACGTCTATATATTTAGATAGACTTGTACGAACGCGCGCGCACGCGCGCACACACACACACACACACACACACACACACACACACACACACACACACATCCAACCCTTCCCACCCAACCCACCTTTCCTAACGACAACCCGCTGGGTCGGCCATTTGTGGGAGATTGTTCCCGAATGTACCTCTCGGGGTATCCCCCCTAACCAGGGCATCAAGGTCTATAGAATATTATTCTATAGATCTTGCAGGGCATGGCTATTCCTCTCCCCCCACCTGAGGGATGGGGAGAGGCCGAGCCGCTGAGTAAGACAGGATATATATATATATATATATATAAATATATATATATATATATATATATATATATATATATATATATATATATATATATATATATATATATATATATATAGAGAGAGAGAGAGAGAGAGAGAGAGAGAGAGAGAGAGAGAGAGAGAGAGAGAGAGAGAGAGACACTTGCTCTTTACTGTATAGGGGAGACGGTGAGGTCAACCGTTCGAATTATTGCTCAGGCAGATAGGATTATTATACAATGAATCTCGCCTTGGGCGTTTGATCCCGAGGAAGAGTGTATTTGATATTGAAAGGTATTTGTAGCTTGTTTGAATTAACGAAAATTACGAGTGTTAGCAATACAATTATCATATAACCGGCAAGTTTTACAAACTTATCAATCAGCTCTAATGGTTGATACGGGTTGATTTCGATTCGAAGTACAAAACTGAGAGTCGAAATAAACCCACCTTCACTAGGGTAAATGGCAAAAATCAACCTTTATTTATACTGATAGTCCAAATGATTCACTATTGTTTTCACTTCTACTATGGAATACTTATTTTAACCTGCCTCGAGTCATCAGATTCTTTTGTTATCCTTTCAAAAGGTTGCTTAGTTCCCTGTGAAGGAGTTTCGCCTTTGATCGTAATGAAGGGGAGAAGTGGATGGCTAAAGCAGATGTAGGCAGCTAATAAAATTAAATTTTTTTCCCACAGAATTTCTACTTTAAACAGGAGACAAAAGGAATTTGAAAAACAAGAAGATGCCAAATGTCCATCGACATTACAATATATATATATATATATATATATATATATATATATATATATATATATATATATATATATATATATATATATATATATATAAATATATATATATATATATATATATATATATATATATATATATATATATACAGTATATATATATATATATATATATATATATATATATATATATATATATATATATATATATATATATATATATATATATACACACAAACATATAGCTGTTTCAGCTCTTATCTAACAAATTTCTTCAGGGTTACACCGGTTGAACAATGGAATTACTCTTTATTATATAGGTTAATACAATAAAAATGAAAGAGACTACCTTGAAATATGATGAAATTTCGAAATTATGAATGAAATTTTGATGAATGGATGGACTGAAATGAACTAACAACGGTATTTAGTTGGAAACGCCAAAGCAAATTTTGAAATATGTGGATGATCTTGAATCTTCAAAAAAAAAAAAAAAAACTTTAAATAAAATTTCATTAATGTCAGAATTTTTATTTGTCAAAATCACATTTCTTTAAGTTTTAGTATTTCAAGATATTTACATTTGTATTGGATATTTTACTGTATGAGTGTATACAATAAGTTGTAATTCCATATTCTGACAAGTGTAGCTCTGAAAGAAGCTATTAGATAATGGCTGAAATACAACAACCAAAAACTAATTACCAGTTCCTTATTAGATGTACTCGAGTAAAGTCGTAATCATTCTGCCAGTGCCCCTCTGATATCCAATGGTCATGTGTGGAGGGTGTTACAAATGAAGATGGAGTAGGAGGTGAGTAAGGTGGAGGTATTCCTGTGTCTCCAGGTAGATAAGGTGGTGGGTCTCGTGACACAGTATGTAGGGCTATGTTTCCATTACTGTTCCCAGAAAAGTTGCCAAGTCTTCCTGACTGTAAGCATCTATTACTACCAGATTCAGTAATATTGATCTCAATTCTTTGAGCCTCAGCTGTATTAAATTGGGACTCCTGTTGGGCAACTGAGGGGTTATTACTCGAGTTGTAGGTTTCTCCATGGTTACTGTGTGATGACCCCTGAAACCTTCCATCACTAATAGTAAATAGATTATTATTCATTTCGCTAAACTCACTGGATGTTGACGGCCCCTGCTGCGTAGGATTTTTCCTTGCGAGAGTTCTAAAGACACCAAGTAATTTGCCCTTGGTTTCTTTCCAGTTAAAACTATCTGTTTCTTTGTATTTTGGAGGTCGGTCAGTGGTGGAACAAAAATAGCAAGGGGGACTTAGCTTCATAAATGGAGAACGATACTGGCATGTACAATTTTTAGGTTTAAGTGGTGAGGTTATTAACTGGTTTGGTTGAATGTGAATAATTCTTGGTGCTCTTTGCACGCCATTCTCCAAAGAAGGGTTTGCATCATAGTGCTCAGTTAATTCTTCATTCCCTTGTTGGACTGCTACAATGCTAGCAGCTGAACTGTGTAAGTTTACAGACTGTGGATTTTCATCATCAGATTGATCTACAGAACTATCTAAGGATACGGTTGACAAAGATCTTATATCGAAATTGGATGGTAAAATTTCATGAAGTGCTGTAGCGGTATTATAGTTGTGAGACGAGACAGAAATCCTAGAAGAGCTTGGATTTTGATTTATTCTGGTATGGTCTTCACAATTTTGAGAGCCTTCAGAGTAATTTGCATCATTATTCTCCCATGTGTGAGGTTCTTCAGAGCTGCTAGAACTAGAAGGAAAGTTTTGACTATCTTCACTAACTACATTACCTTGAGGTGAAATCGGATTTACCTGGCCATTTCCATCTTCAGTAAGTTTTACAATGGGCTTTACACATGCAGTGACAGCCGTTGATCTTGAGATGGTCTCTGATTCAGAGGAAATTTCTTGAACTGTCTCTGAGTAATCACTAAATTTTTTTGAATCCTCAGTATTGTTTTCCATGTTGCAAATGTTACTGTTTGACGTTTGATCAGGTGAGTTGCAGTTTTTACAAATAAATAAAGTTTCACCATCAGATAATGGCCCTTGTCGATGAGACGCAGCTACACTTTGTTCTGAGTCACCAAAGTCATTTTGTGCACTTGAGCAATTGATGCTTTTTTGCTCAAAACGCATAGGGTTAGGGGTTTCGTTCCATGTACACTCCAGGTCTTTGGCATTTGCGCTGATGTTCTCTGTAGACTCAGTTTTGCAATATTCCTCTTTGATGGTCTCCATCTCTCCTGCGTTCTGTTTCTATTTCATTCTAAACACGTTCTAACCTTTTTTTTTCAAAGGTAAGTAATGAATTTTTCTCAGTTAAGGGCACCCTTTAATTTCTCAAAAAGCATAGGGATATTATTTCAATATTCTTCAACTGTTCATAGGCACACATATACTGATTTTTTCATGATCATATGTGAAGTAGATTGCCTTAAATATTATTAAGTTCATAATATCTCTTCTTGATGTAATATCCTATTAAATACTTTAATATTTTCTTCAGATTAATTCACGTTTCTGTTATGAAGGAGTTTATGTGAAGCACTGTATTTTCTTGGGAAAAGAGTCCAGTAAGACCTTTACAACTAATGTTAGAAAGACTTCTGACTTAGTTGTTTTAGGATCGCGGAAGGGACAATGTTGTTCATGAATCCTTGGAGATAAAAGCTTCTCGACGTGCCGTTGAATTAATGCTTGACTGATAACTGTAAAGTATGAAAAAACAAAAGAAAACCTTAGCTGGCTTTGCGATACAAAACGTAGTATTCCCGACTTTTTTCAAAATGGATGTTATTAAGTATTTTCAAAGTGATTCTGAGAAACGTTGCTCTACCTATTAGAAGCTCGTTAAACTTTAAAATGAAAAATAGAATATAAGAATTGCTAGGGCAGATTAGCTTAAACAGTAGTGAACATTGTATCGGAGAGTTTCTGGAAGGTACATTAATTCAGAGCAAGAAGTCTGTTAAGATTCTTGCGACGAACAACGTTCCTGATTCCTCATAACGCATCATTGCTTATCTTCGTGCTGAAACATAAAATACAAGTTCTTACAATAGTTAACTAACATTTGAAATTTAAGTCTATTTCCTGGTAATATGAAGGATTTCATAAGGCTTTTTCAACAGGAACAACAACACATGCAACCGTTTCTAGTCCACTACAGGACAAAAGCCTCAGACATATCCTTATTCATGTCTGGGGTTTCTCAGTTTTCCTCATCACGCTGGGCAACTACGGTTTGGTGATGATGGGAGATTTTCGTCTGATTGCTCACAAGATACCAACTTAGTATGGGTGGCCCCGACTAGTAAAGCTTTGCTGATTATGGCGATACGCAAACTCTTGCACCATGTTAAGGTATCCCCACTTAGAAAGGGAAGGCTTATTCAGTTTCATATAATTCAACAACGACAATACATATCGAGAGGAAAGTCAAACATTTATATCGATGACTAAGGAATCAGTCAAAAAAAAAAAAAAAAGTTTTAATTTACATATTTTTAGGTAAATTTGGTAGAATAGATCTTTTACATAGGATTCATGAATTAGGCATTGTAGTTTAGAAACTAGTTTCTCTTTTGTTTTATTTATTAAGGAATAGTCCTGTATATTTTTTCGGAGATTTTCCGATTAAAATTACAGTTTTTTCTATCAGTGTAGTAAAAAGATCTTATAACCTATATGGTGATACCTTTCTTCTTCTTTTACCATCAACATCTTAAATAATACTAATTTGTATTCCTTTTAACTACATAAACCGAACTTGAAAGGTTTCTCTAGGTTAACCCAAGGCATGCTACTGAGTTTTAGATGAGGGGTCCTCGATGGAAGACAAACAATAGAAGTAGATATACGGCTTTCTTATGTAAACCCAAATATGTAAATAGTGTAATTTTGGTTGTGTTAATATATACGGGAGAAAGGAAAATCGGAGAGTGTTTATGTAGAAGTAGTTGAGAGATGCACACCAAAAAAGGAAGGAGTAGGTATTATTATTATTATTATTATTATTATTATTATTATTATTATTATTATTATTATCACATGTTACGAAAAGAGGATTGTTAGCACGGAGTAATGTGTTGACCCGCGATTGACTGATTATTAGATATTATCTGACATCGTAACAGCAATGGGTAAATTTGAGCTTGAAAGAGAACAAAGAGTTTAACAAAAAGGAAAGTTCAAGAATATCTGCTTCACATGGTTTGATGTATAGAAAATTGTACTTCCTCGTGACTTGAATTAATAAGGAAGTGAAAAACACTAATGCATTGAAGATAGGTTGAAAGTGTCTGGAATGAGTATGGCAGAAGCGAATGTTACGGAAATATTCATAAAGACCCTTTATTATTAGAAATATATATTTTTTCAAAATGGTTTGTAGTTAGTAAATTCTAAAGAGGAAAAATAGCAAGCCAGAGCTTTGTATATTAAGTGTTTGTACGAAGTAGATAAAAGAGAATCTGATAGGAGTGAGAGCTGAGGTAGTTCTAGTTGGAAGGTGAACATTAGATATGAAAACATATACTGATTTTAAAGTTTATAAGTAACTCAATTGGGACGAGGTGTTTTGGAGATAGAGGGGTACAGGATAATAAAATGATAAATTTAGCGAATGAGAAAAGGCATTAGTTTGAATTGCATTTGTAGGAGAGAAGAGAAGACTGTGCAGAGGTAGGCAAATGGCTCAATAAAAGAAGAATGACAATGTTTTGAAAACCTTTTGAAAACCTGTTTTGAAGGAAAATTTTACTGTTTTTTTTTTAAGACAAATGTAATTTAGCTTAATAATTGGACCGCAAAATAAAAACACATTATTATTATTATTATTATTATTATTATTATTATTATTATTATTACCTGCTAAGCTACAACCCTATTTGGAAAAGCAGGATGCTATAAACCCGAGGGCTAGAAACAGAAAAAATAGTCCAGTGAGGAAAGGAAATAAGGTAACAACAAGAGAATTAATTAACAATTAAAATAAAATATTTTAAGAAAAGTAACAACATTAAAATAAATCTTTCCTATATAAACTATAAAACCTTTAAACAAACAAGAGGAAGAGAAATAAAATGGCAAGAGAACTCTAATCCAAAACAGTAAAAGACCATGGTACAGAGGCTATGGCACTATTCAAGACCAGAGAACAATGGTTTGATTTCAGTGTCATTCTCCTAGAAGAGCTGCTTACCATAGCTAAAGAGTCTCTTCTACCCTTATAAAGAGGAAAATAGCCACTAAACTTTACAGTAGTTAACCCCTTGAGCGAGGTAGAATTGTTTGGTAATCTCAGTGTTGTCAGGTGTATGAGGACAGAGGAGAAATGTAAGGAATAGGCCAGACTATTGAAATTCCAGAAAGATATGTGAGAGACGGACTGAGAATGTGCTAAGTGATATGAAGGGGAGTTTTTTAACAGAATTGTTAAATATCAAGCAAGAATGAGGGTGAATGTTAGACAGAGGTAAGTGTTGTCGGATAGGCATAATGATTCACTGCTATTCTTTAACTGATGCTGGGGAAGTATTTTGCGCAGAGAGCTTATTCTGGGCTTATTAGGGTAATGAGTAGGGAATGGGTATTGAACTGTCCAAGAAAGTACGAAAGATGACTAACGGCGTGTAGATTATGTGGTTGTTATATGAGAAATTTGAAAGCAAAAAGAAAATTCTGTATGATAGGTTAATGATAGAATAAATAGAGGCAATATGTGTGGCATCGCAAATATATGCCGTAAAAGATAATTTTTTTTCAGACATTCATCATTAAAATATTCAAGCAAGAGATTACCAGGTTTGGTAGGAAAGTCGGTATACGACAAGGTCTGTGGATGTTCAAGTTCTCTATCAGTGGAGTAATAAAAGTCATTTGAGAAGGCAGAGAATGTATGTGCAATGTCGTGGGAGAAAAAGATGAGTCGTGTATGGAATGTAGAATGATTTAAATTTTCAGATGATACTGCACTCGTTTAGCGTTAGTAATAAGATGAAAACGCTAATAATGGTTTAATAGTGTTTGAGAGGAAAAATTGAGTGTGAATGTGAGAAAGAGTTGGTTAGGGTAAATGGAAACCAGGTACATGGAGCCATGGATGTTGCAATGGGTGGTAGAAGTATAGAAGTAGCAAATTCAAATTGGTATGTTATAATATATATATATATATATATATATATACCACCGACACCGCTACTATTGGCACATCTCTACCAAGCTCGATAATTCTGTTACTCTCCTAGAATAAATATATTCCTATTTTGTAAGTTGTGCTCCAACGTTGCGTTAATAGAGAGAAAAAAATGTATATGATGATCAAATAAAGCTTAAACCTGAAAAAGTGAGGAAATAAGATTTTTTATCATCATCTTTCTATGTTTACAAACAATAACTTATATGTGTTAATTAAGATATCCAGAAATAATAATGCACTTGGTGCTAAGCGTAAATCACTTGCATGAAGATCAATATTCAGAAGACAACGCTAACATACATAGTTATTCAAATTTATACAGTATATGTATACATTAACTATTTATTGATTAATTTTATTAAGTGTTAGTTCCATTTATTCATCTATTTTATCGTCTTTATTACTAATATAAAACAAATTGAATCGTATATCCGATAATTGCTTGAATCTGTAAATATCACTTTTGCTCTACGCTGCGTAGTTTTTCATTGCTATAATAGATTAAAAGGCAACTAATTTATCAGAGTATAAAGAGATCTGTAACATTTCTCATATTATTATGTCTAAGTAGTTTATTAACCTTTCATTATCCAGAGCTCATCTGTAATAAAGAAACAATAAATATATACACACACACACACACACACACACATATATATATATATATATATATTGTGCTTTCCAAGTGGTTACTGCTCATCGTGATAGGATACACACGCACGCACACACACACACACACACACATATATATATATATATATATACTGTATATATATACATAGAGAGAGAGAGAGAGAGAGAGAGAGAGAGTATATACAGTATATATATATATATATATATATTATACATATATACATATATACAGTATATATATATAAAGAGAGAGACAGAGAGAGAGAGGAGAGAGAGAGAGAGAGAGAGAGTATATACAGTATACATATATATATATATATAGAGAGAGAGAGAGAGAGAGAAGAGAGAGAGAGAGAGAGAGACTATACTACTATTGAAAAACAAATAGTTCTTGATAACAAACACACTAAACTTTTGAGGAAATACCCCAAAAGAAATAATTTTCATAAAAAACAAAAGGGCTTCTGCCAGACCGATATTCAAACCTATGCTTCAGACCCTAAACAGAACAAAACATTAGATTTTCATGCTATCAGGCTGTTAAGAACGATAAGTTGTGATTCTGAATCAGCTGTACATATTCCAGTTTAAAGGTTTAAAGGCCACTCATCAACGGCAGAGGCAAGGGACAGTGACATTGCCCTATCAACCAGGAGACTGACCTGCGCCCAAGCCCCCTTTCCGCCAAAGGTAAGACCAAGGAGGGCCAGGCAATGGCTGCCGATGGCTCAGCAGATAGACCTATAGACTCCCCCAAATCCCCCATCCTTAGCTCACTAAGATGGTGAGGTTGCAGCGACCAAAGAACCCCAGTCTGACGTTCACCAGTCAGGGACGTTACCGCATCGGCCACTTAAATCGAAATCAATTCAGTTTCAAAATGATAGTTGGTTGGTAAACTAATGTCGCATGACTATTTGTGATAGTTTTGTGACTAACAAGCGTGACTTTCATTCATTCAAGGCACAGAGAATTCATGATATTGAATTCACCTAACCTGTGGAAGAAATAATAAAGGTAAATGATTTTCTAAGAGTCAGGACTCGAACCTCGCCCTTAGAATCGATACTAAACTACGCCGTAAACTTTGAAAGTACTGAGCTATTATGAGAAATTAAGAGTCGATTCCGGTTCTACTGTACAATTGGCTTCATTAGTTTCGGTACACTTCATAGGAAACCAAGGGAAACGCCAGTTTACCAGAATTAATGAAGCCAACTGTACATATTCCTGTCGAATTCAGGCATTTATACCCCAAGACCGAAATCCCCTAATCCGAAAAATGGTAAATGGTCGGTGAGCTTGTAACTATTCATTATAGTTTGGTGATTATCATATAGATTTTGATATCGAATCCAATCAATATTAAGAATAAAAGCCTAAAGGAAAATTTTTTTTTTTTATGAAAAGTGCATATCCTCGGCAAGGATTCGAACCAAGGCCTCATAATCAAAAGAGAACTTGGCAGTATTTTAATCTTGTTATTTTGAATATTTATGTAGAATGTATTTTAGCATCTAATTATGCGTTAATTGTTAGTATCAGTTCTGTGAATTCTTTTCCTTTTTTTTTTTTTTAATTTTGCGCTAACATTAACGTTTTCCGCATATGGGAAATTTATTCTACTGAAAGTTACTCGGTCATGGTATGAACTTCTTAACTGTTACAAGAAAATATTGAGAATAGGTGTTGGTAATCACGTCAAACTCCTCTTCTGGATTCATAAAAATATATCTTTTAGCGTGTGATATTGATAAGATAGCATAAGAAAATCCAACAGATGTTAGATGGCTTTTTATTACTGCATTTCCTCACTGGGCTTTTTTTCCCTGTTGGAGCCCTTGGGCTTATAGCATCTTGCTTTTCCATCTAGGGTTGTAGCTTGGCTAATAATAATAATAATAATAATAATAATAATAATAATAATAATAATAATAATAATAATAATAATAATTTGAGAGGAGAGTTCGACTTTCTCCATCGCCGACCCTAACGTCTTGGATGTAAATCAGGTACTTACAATTCAAATAGAGACAGGTATTATTTGATCTTTAGCATGGACCCACTAGGTAAAGGAATATTCAGTCATAATGGGGTGTTACAATCTACAGATTTTCTTCAAGAGGATTGGAGTTAATTGGGAGCCAAGTAAATTTAAATACATGGCAATGGTAATTGATTGATTGATTGATTGAAAGTTTTCTGGCATCCTGTGGCAATGGTAAGTAAGCTGTAGGTAAAGGAGAGCAAAAAAGGAACAAGAAGGTCCATTATTAAAGAGTCTAATAATTGACGTTAACTACGCCTAAATTTACTATTAATATGTTACCAGAGAGATAATGTTTGGAAGACACATCTTTTAATATTTTTGTTTATTTCAGAATAATATAGAAACGAGTGGCGCCCTGGCAATGGTTGTGGAGATTACAGCCCAGAAGTCTGGGGTTAAAACCAATTATGTTTTGTAAGTCAAGTTAAATTCACTGCTTACGTGAAAACAAAAGATATTGCCGCTGCTGAAGTCAATGAGCCTTGAAATTTCTTATCCAGTGGTAAGAGAAACCTTACAGATCTTGACCTAAATACACTTGAGTTTCTTATGTAAAATGGATTTCAACGGCTTGCCTTCTTATGACGACTGAGGCTTACATAGAAGGGATTTATTCTATTTATTATTCTTACAAGAATACTAGAAGCCATTGATGTTGCCTGCGGTGTTACTTTGGTCGTTTATCTTTAATCTTTAAATCAAGACGCAGTAGTAATCTAGATATGAGCGTGACCGTAAAATGCCTATTTTAAATATACATTTAAATATTTCTTTTTTTTTTTTAAATTAGCATTACATTATTAACAGCGAGCAGATGATTTTTCCCACCTTATTTAACCTCCTGTATTTCAACACAAGATCATCTCTCACTTTCTTTAAATCACTTCTAAAATAAAAGTTATTTTTCTTCATTAAACTTCACCTATCCACAAACAACCATTTATGATTTTTAGTTCGTCTTCCCTCTGACTCAAAACCGACAAATGCTTCCTGCTGAATTTAAGACCTTACATCAAAATTCTAGTCTTTCAACCTCAGTCTTTAGCCTTAACTCTTTATTTCCAAATAGTTTCTCCTCATATGCTCTTCACTGTATGAATACCACTAGTTTGTGTGCACATACACGTCATATATATTCCCCCACACACATGCAATATCCAAGTAATAATCAAACGTGATCTCCCATTCAGTTTTTTTTTGCCGTAATAAGCTTAGGGAACCTGCAACATTATTATTATTATCACTTGCTAAGCGCCAACCCTAGTTGGAAAAGTATGCTGCTATACACCCAGGGGCTGGAAATATTGTTTCAAATTATTTCTCTTAAGTCTGAACACTGTTCATAACCTTCGAGTAGTGCAATCGATGCAGTTTTTCTTTATTTTGGTGGCTGGGTACATTCCCGTTAATATCCTGGAAAAGAAGTACCGTAACACGTTAACCAGCTCATCGCAACCCCAACGCCCCAGCACACACGCGCTCCAAGAAAAAAAAGAGAACTGGAAAATGAGATTTTAGGTCAAAAGGTGCTACCTCTCGAGGAATGAGAGGTTATTGTGTGAAAACGGAACCAGGAAGTAAGTCATATGACTGGCTTCTGCCTAACGGAACATTAACTAAAACAGTACCTGTAAAAGAGATAAAAATAAAACAACCTTTTCTTAAAAAAAGGCGTCAAAAAGGTTGGATTCAACTTTTTAAAAGTATGAAGGTGTCGGCTTTCAGTTCCAGTATCATCTGAAGATAAGCTCACCAGAACGTCAGCCGGTCAAACCCCACCCCACCTACTGTCATGCCCACAGCTGTAACCTCCCCAGTAAACAGATTAAATTCATGGGTCATGGAACGGATTAATCTACCGTTTTACGTTAATGTTACCACTGTACAGTACTTGGGCATTACAATCCCTATTATATTAAATTCATCACTTGCTACATGTTTTTCTTACAGGTTACAAAATCTTGTATTTTATATTCTCCTCGTGTCATATAAGCTATAATCTAATATATTTTCAAGGTTTTGAACACCACTGCAGAAGACATTCAAACACACATAACGCTTTCTTACACAGCATTTCCATATTTAGTGACCTGGTGCTGCTTAACTAATAATATTAACAACGTAAGATATGATGTGTAATCATCTAACATATACTTGTAGAATTGACAGCAACTTGATATGAACAGGAAGGAATATTTACTAATAAAACTTACGATGCAATGTCTGATCGACCTTCTGACAAGGACCAACAAAACGTGTTGGAACTTCAGATCATTTCAATTATAAGAAAGCAGAAAACACACACACACACAATACTATGATGATCATGCTTAGCTTTCCTATAATAATTTCATATTCAGTTTGTAACATAAACCTGGCCGGAGGCGAAAAGTTCGCATAGATTATGATAGCTTTATTTGTTTTTCTCCTATCACGAAATTCCAGCCAGAAATTGCTGTTTTCTTAACATCAGTTCACACGTCGAGGAATACACTACCACAAGTCTGCTTAACTGTACTCAATTTCCCTATAATGGCCTTCATTTTTCCTTCATCCTCTGCTACGGACGGGGAGCAATGATGGAACAACCAAAACATTATCCCTTTCTCATGACGCATTTAAGCATTGCGCAACTAGCGGGACATTTACATAAAGGCGTTGGTCTCATCTTAGACTTGGTACGACTGTGAAATCTTACACAATAAGGTCATGTTATTATGTAACGACTCATCATTAGCCCCTAATACTCGTGATTTTTATTTATCTAAATAAGCCACAAATACCATACTATATATATATATATATATTATATATATATATATATATATATATATATATATATATGTACACATATATATATATTTATATATATATATATATATAAATATATATATATATATATCTTAATCCTTGTATTCAAAATATGTAGAAGTGTGTGTCCTATACAGTGAGATTAATGACCTTTTTAAGAGTACTATGACTATCATAAATTGTGGTGCGCGATCACTGAACTCTGTTGTAAGTCACGTGTCTTAAGTCTGATAAAGAGACGTATTGTCAACCTATTGGTGACAGTATGATTCCATCACAGTGGAGATTTCCACAAAATCTATCAATTTAGCCTCTTGACAGAGCAACATTGCATTTACTTGCATTTACCCCTCGTAGGCAGTACCTCTCGAGGGACCATAAGGACAAGTAAGTACTCGTCTGAGAGTACCGGGCTGGGTAAATTGTACTCACGAATATTTTTAAAATAAAGTGGAAAAACCCATGTTCCGATATCTCATTATCTGTGGACATGGGACATATTTGGTGCTAGTTGTAAACAAATGCCTGTGTGTGTATGCTGTGAGCAAAGTTGTTCTTTAAGCCGGTAAAATAAAAATTCAAGATGCCTAGATACACGAGGATTAACATAGCAGACACTTCTGCTGCTGGAGATGAAAACGAAGGAACAGTTGGTTATAGTGATGTCGATGAAGAATATAGACGAGAACAATGAACGCAGGACTTAGAAAATAGGTTAGATAGTCCTAGCCGAATTAACGAACAGATTCTTAGTTGAACGAGAAGAGGAGCGGCGCGCAACCACAGCATATCCGACGTTCATAGACGAAGTACAAGCTACAACTATGGTTGGAAAAGCAGACTGCTACAAGCCCAAGTGCTCCAACGGTATCAGAGAGAAGGATCCAATGAATTACTGTCTGGCCGGTCAAAAGACCCCATAACTCTTTAGAGGTAGTATCTCAACGGATGGCTGGTGCCCAGAGGGAAAGGAAATAAGGGAATAGTAAATATACTATAAACAGTATAAGTAATGAATAGAAAATAGTAAACATTTTAAGAACAGTAACAAAGTTAAAATAGATCCTTCATATATAAACTGTAAAAAGAGACTTACGTCAACCTGCTCAACAAAAGAGAATTTGAAGAGAGTTTGAACTTCTGAAGTTCCACCGATTCAACCATCACATTAGGAAGATAATTACACAACCTGGTTACAGCTGGAATAAAACTTTTAGAATACTGTGTAGTAATACGCATTGTGATGGAGAACACGTGACTATCTGAATTGTCTGAATGTCTAGTACAACGTAGCATTCTTGCATTAACCCTCTTTGATCATTAATTTCCTTTAATTATTATTATTATTATTATTATTATTATTAATATTAATTGTTAAGCTACAACCCTAGTTGGAAAAGCAGAATGCTATAAGCCCAGGGGCTCCAACAGGGAAAATAGCCCATAGAGGAAAGGAAACAAGGAAAAATAAAATATTTTAAGAGTAATAACATTGAAATAAATATCTCCTACATAAACTATAACAACTTTAACAAAACAAGAGGAAGAGAAATAAGATAGAATAGTGTGCCCGAGTGTACCCTCAAGCAAAAGAACTCTAACCCAAGACAGTGGAAGACCATGGTACAGAGGCTATGGCACTACCCAAGAATAGAGAACAATGGTTTGATTTTGGAGTGTCCTTCTCCTAGAAGAGCTGCTTAGCATAGCTAAAGAGTCTCCTCTACCCTTACCAAGAGGAAAGTGGCCACAGAATAATTACAGAGCAGTAACCTTTTGGGTGAAGAAGAATTGTTTGTTAATCTCAAGTATTGTCAGGTGTATGAGGATAGAAGAGAATATGTAAAGAATAGGCCAGACTATTCGGTGTGTGAATGTAAGCAAAGGGAAGATGAACCGTAATCAGAGAGAAGGATCCAATGTATTACTGTCTGGCCATTCAAAAGACCCCATAACTCTCTAGTGGTAGTATCTCAACGGATGGCTGGTGCCCTGGCCAACCTACTACCCACTTCCTTTCTTGAATTTAGGTTTTCTTTTTCTGCCCTCTTGTTTTCTTTATCATATTCTTATATTCATATTACTTTTTCCTTCAAGTAATTAACAAATGTTCTTTTTCATTCATTGTGTCAGTAAATTCTGTAAGAGATGATGAGAACGGAGTATGCAATGGAAGATGAAATATTTAGGAACTATGATCTCCATTACAGGGTCTTTAGACTTAAAGTTTGGCGAAAGATTGAAAAAACCAAATCAGACAACGGCTCAGTTCAGTAAAATTTGGAAAGCAAATCGCCTGAAATTACATATAAAAATCAGACTATACAACAGTTTAGTGAGATCGGTATTACTATATGGACATGAGTCATAGTATGACAATGAAACAATCTCCAATAGATTTAGTAAATTTGAGAACAGGGCGCTCAGAACGATATTGGGAGTTAAATGGCAGGACAGGATTAGAAAGGAAACTATAAGAGAGATTACTCGAGTGCCTTATGTAAATGAGATCATGGTCAGGGGTAGATGGAGATGGTTTGGGCATGCTTTTCCCACTCCCCCAAAAAGATTAGTTCACCAAACGTTCAGCTTGGCTCCACAAGGCCCTAGAAGAGTTGGAAGACCCAGGCCTACATGGATGAGGACTATGAAGCATGAAGTAGATGATGATGAATGGAGAAGTATTGAGTTAAAAGCTCAAGATAGACAACTGGCGAAATCTAACCGAGGCCCTTTGTGTCAATAGGCGTAGGAGATGATGATGATGATGATGCATTTATCATCACACCGGGCTTCTTCGCCTCATTATTATAGATGTCTTTGTTGTTTAATAACTTGTTTGTTGTTCATAGTCTTTTGTTGAATGAGTTCATTTGAATTATTTTTTGTCTAATGAATTATCTTCATGTTGTCTTGACGCCGTCGTCTACCCTAAGTTCTTATTAGTCCCACTGTATAGCAGGGTCGGGCACTTGAGTCGACTTTCTTCATCTATTTCTAATCCTTGTATATTTCTTCAATCTCTCCCACCCACAACCCTTCTCAACGCATCCACCCGCCTGATCTGCTGACGCCCCAACACCTCTCCGCCTCACCGGTATGTTCATAGCTCTCTTGATTGGTTCCACCTCCTCCCTCCTTATTACATGGCCATAGTATCTCAGACGAGCTTCCCTAACCTCATATATTACGTTACATTTATCACACATTCTTCTTATATCTTTACTCTGCCGCCTTTCCAGTAGTTATATTCTAACATATAGGTTCTTTCCAACAGGCCTTCAAGAAGTTGAAAACTTTCTAGCTTTTTTAAGAATTTCGATAAAGTAGATTTTAGAATTAAAGCTGAATGGATATGATAAAAAAAATCTTGTAAATCCTGTAGGGTACAAGGTTTCCATGTGTGACAAGACCAGAAACAGACCTTTAAGTAGGGTAACGTCTTTTCTCTTAAGTGCCCAAGTTTCTGTTCCACATAAAGGTCTGATAAATACCTTATAAATCTTCAATTTGAGTCCTAACGGCATTTTCCTGTGTA
>NC_090747.1:83124180-83131680 GCF_036898095.1 Palaemon carinicauda
CAAATGGTAGATCATTCATGTAAAATAGACTTGTTTAAAATATCTATCTTAACTAAATGAAATAAAAACAACAAATGAAATTACTACCAAGCTGACACCTATCTAACTTTCTAAAAAACAGTACACTTAACAGCAGCTATGAAAGATTCTCCTTGGACTCAATCATTCTGATCTTACTTAATTGTGAGTTTCGTACGTTACCTGTTGGTAGCTAGTTGGAAAAGCAGGATGCTATAAGCCCTAGGGCTCCAACAGGGAAAATAGCTCAGTGAGGAAAGGAAATATACTACAAGAGACGTTTAAGAATAATAACAACATTAAAATAAACCTATTATATATAACTAAAAAAACTTCAAAACAAGAAGAAGAAGAGAAATAAGATAAAATAGTGTGCTCGAGTGTACCCTCAAGCAAGAGAACTCTACCCCCAAGACAGTGGAAGACCATGGTACAGAGGATATGGCACTATTATTATTATCATTATTACTAGCCAAGCTACAGCCCTAGATGGAAAAGCAAGATGCTATAAGCCCTAGGGCTCCAATAGGGAAAAATAGCCCAGTGAGGAAAGGAAATAAGGAAATAAATAAATGATGAGAACAACTTAACAATAAGTCATACTGAAAACAGTAACTACGTCAAAATAGATATGTCATATATAAATTATTAACATCGTCAAAAACAGATATGTCATATATAAACTATAAAAAGACTCATGTCTGCCTGGTCAACATAAAAACATTTGCTCCAACTTTGAACTTTTGAAGTTCTACTGATTCAACTACCCGATTAGGAAGATCATTCCACAACTTGGTAACAGCTGGAATAAAACTTCTAGATTACTGTGTAGTATTGAGCCTCATGATGGAGAAGGCCTGGCTATTAGAATTAACTGCTTGTCTAGTATTACCAACAGGATAGAATTGTCCAGGGAGATCTGAATGTAAAGGATGGTCAGAGTTATGAAAAAATCCTATGCAGCATGTATAATGAACAAATTGAACGACGGTGCCAAAGATTAATATCTAGATCAGGAATAAGGAATTTAATAGACCGTAAGTTTCTGTCCAACAAATTATGACATTTAAATACAGAGGAAAGAAACTAACAGTAGAGAGCTGTGTTGAAAGATAAGGGATACCTTATTTCTGCTTATTAACTAGTAAATGAAATTAAAATAACCAGGAGATTCCTAAAATCATATACTATATGTACGTTTTCTTCAATCTCAGTAGGCATATTACTGATTAAAAACTACATATTTATTGAAATTACACACACACACATATGTATATATATATATATATATATATATATATATATATATATACATATATATATATATATATATATATATATATATATATATATATATATATAAAACAAGGTAATTGCAAAGGGGAAGGGGTTCGAGTTTTGGCTCGTTAGTCACTAATATACAAAACACACCCCTCATCATACGAGTGGCATACTTACTATAAGTAAGCAATACATACCATCAAATAGCATAGAGTTGTCAAAAATGTCGAGTTGTGAGGTGGAATAACCTGTCAGTGGTACAGGCATAACATCAAGTAAACAACAAACATCATTGCAGTGTACAGTAAATACATACATACATATATTCATACATAGTCATCAATGGATATATTCACATACACAAAGGCATATAATAAATGCAATAGCAATTGTCAAAACATAATATGATATTTCCTCTCATAATATATCAAAGACAAAAGTAGCGTAATTATGAAAAAAACACTATAGAGATAATAAAAAAAATACTGATAATAACTGTCAAATTTATAAATGCATGATAGTCATAGCAACGACGATGAATAATGCAATTACACAAATATAAGTAATTGTGTGAAAAACAGTTGCACTAATTTGTTGTAGGAAAATTGATTCAAAATAGTAGTACACCCTAAAAAAATTCAAGTGAGGTTTGGTATGTAGCTTAAACTTAATACAAATTTATATTTCATTATTGGATTACAATGAACACCTATTTTCGTAATTTAAAGTCTGCAAACCTCACTACGACTTTAATGTTTAACTTAATACTATAGTCCATTTCTTTTAGCGATGCATATTTGCACCGATTCGCGGCGGTGCCCTTTTAGCTCGGAAAAGTTTCCTGGTCGCTGATTGGTTAGAATTATCTTGTCCAACCAATCAGCGATCCGGAAACTTTTCCGAGCTAAAAGGGCACCGCCGCGAGTCGGTGCAAATACGCATCGCTAAAAAAATTGGACTACAGTACTGTATATGGTACAGTTTGGTTCGAATAATTTATGACTAGTTTATTAGAAAGGAAATGCAGGTGAAGTAGGTCTGTCTTCATCAAGTTAACAACCGATTGATAATTCCAATAGAGTTTCTAAGTACAAGAAGCGTGCTTACTTTAATGTATTTCTATTGCTTATTGACAATGCTCCTGCTCATCCTCCAGGCCTTGCAGACGATCTAAAGGAGGAGTTCAAATTCATAAAGATCAAATTCCTGCCGCCCAAAACCACTACAGTACCCCAACCAGGGTTTAAAGTTTTAAGGTAATTACCTTAGTTTTAGGCAATTTGCACGATTTCAAGGTAATTTTTAGGGTAATGATATTTTGTAAAGTAATTTCGGTTTTACTAGCTTCAAATTTATGGAAGTTGGAAAAGTTCTAAGGTAATCTAGAGTTAAAAGCAGCACCATCTAAGGTAATAGCTACATATTCAAGTTTAAACCCTGACCCTAACCCATGGATCAGCAGGTGATCTCGAACTTCAAAATGCTTTACACAAAAGTCATGTTCAACCGATGCTTCGAGGTCACTAAAGGGACTAACCTCACCCACAGAGAGCTTTTTGGAAGGAACCTTTTCATATTGTCAATTGCCTCAAAATCATTGAAAAAGCCGGAGAAGGGGGTCATCTTCAGAACCCTCAATTCAGGGCATTGTCCTGCTCGATAGGGTAATGTTACTGTCCCTTACCCTGCCATTCATGAGAGGCCTTTAAACCTTTATAGTCGTGCAAGTAATAAGTTCAATTCAGCTTGGAAGAAACTAAGGCAATTGACAATAAAATTGTGTCCTTGGAAAAGACAATGTGGTTGGAGGTGGATAGGGACGATATCAATGATCTTCATGAGGAAGATCGAACACAGCTGACGACCAAGTAGCCACTTATTGCGGAAGGAAAAAAAACTTAAAGAATTCAGGTTTGTATAGTTTGGAAAAATGAAAATGGTTTTATAAACATATGATTTGTTCCTATCAATGTACAAACCGGTTTCTTTTAATATGAGACTCATCCTAGGCAGGGAGAAAAGTCCCTATAGTCAAAGTGGCTGGATTACCCGGTGAGCGGGTTTCAAACTAACCCCCTCCAGATTTTAAGCCCCGGTGGTTTCAAACTATCCCCTTCCAAATCTTAACCCCCGGTAGTTTGAAACCAGATTCAGGCTACCCGGGGGTTAACTTGAAATTGGATTCAAGCTACCAATGGGGGTAATTTCAAACTGGTTTTAAGCTAACTCCACTGTCAAACTACCCCATCGTTTTTGGGCAGGATCTTATCATTTATAAATATTAATCAATTGTTTTTGATCAGGGTCAACACAAAATTATTAGGTTAAGTGTATATATATGTACGGTTTCATCTACTGGTATAATTTATTGATGTCATGTCTACAGGATATCCGTTTATGGTTTTGTTCTTTGCGATTATTAAACTAGAACTAGTGGAGGGAGGTAGCAAGGGTGGTATTATCATTATCATTACTAGGAAATGCCATTTAAGGTAAAAGTCAAGACCTACAATATAGCACATTAATAAGATCGGTGTTACTGTAGGGATCAGAAACTTGGGCTTAAAGGCGAAAAGAGGAAGCAAAACTTGAGAAAATAGAGATGAGTGCATTTCAGTGTTGTCAGGTGTACGAGGAGAGAGAATGTGTAAAGAATAGGCCAGACTATTCAGTGAGTGTGTGTGTGTGTGTGTAGGCAAAAGGAAAATGAAACATAACCAGAGAGAAGGATCCAATGTTGTACTGTCTGGCGAGTCAAAAGACCCCAAAACTCTCTATCGGTAGTATCTCAACGGGTGGCTGGTGCTCTGGCCAACCTACTACCTATAATGAAAAGGGAAAACATATGGTTTATGTATTTGGCCAGAAAGGGAATAGACATTGTTTTTGGTTGAACTTTTCAAATTTAGCACTGGGAAGTTAGTCATCGCCGAGGTGTTAGTAGGGCACAACCCTAGTGTTATACAATAAAGCAACAAAAAGGTTAATAAAATGCTAAAAGATAGGAAGCGGATTTCATCGGAGAGCAGGAAAGTTCTCCTACCAAACATAATCTAGATTCTTTTTTTTAATGAATGATCGCCTGCATCTCTTTGCAGTGGCTGTACATATTAATAAGTTTTAATTACTTCACTTTTACTGAATGTTTACCTCATTGAATAAATGGTTTTTCAATTGATTTTATTTTATCCTCCAATTAAGTACAAATTTTATTCCATTTAGCACTGCGTGCCCCTTTTAGTTCCAGTTCTTGGCGTTAAGCCAAGATTCCAATTTTTCGTTTCATAATCTTCAGACCGAAAATAACCTGATTTTAGACATGACAAATTCTGATCACCAGGATGGGGTGGTAAAAGTAGTCATTATCTTATTAATCTATGCAACTACGGGGTTTCCATACAGTTGTACCTGGATGGTGAATGGCCTACTAGGTCCCAGCAGTTGGCAATATGACCCGAATTCATAAATCTATCTCAATATATGTACAGGTCTTGGGTCTACTTCAGAGGAACAGACAAATTTCTTGGGTATACCTCTATATACCAAGAATTACATTATCTATTATATCTGGGCTACATTTTTTATCAAAGAAAACGTACTATAATAGAAGGGAAACTCATTAAGAAGATAACTCTCCTTCGTGACTTCCTCAGGGGTAATTGCAAAGGCTGAAAAAATGGCAAACCATGACTCAATGGACAGAAAGCTCAAACAGATTAGTATTCAATGAGGGCAATGCCAATGAATATTAACAGTATAATCTCTCTCTCTCTCCCTCTCTCTCTCTCTCTCTCTCTCTCTCTCTCTCTCTCTCTCTCTCTCTCTCTCTCTCTCTCTCTCTCAGTTTTGTATCTGTGTGCCGGTTAGTGATTACACTTTTGCGATCCTATAAATATCATGATTTAACGCGGATAACAAAAGGCTATCGAGTGCAATATAGCTACAAGTTTTCGTGAATAGTCAGTGATTAGTTTGAGGTCGGAGAAGTGGGATAAAACGTCGGCATAGAATAGTTATCTTGTGAATTACTAAAAATCTAATCAAGATGGCTATGTACAACACGGGCAAGGCTTGGAGAGACATCGCTGGACTCAGCAAAAATAAATTCCATGAGTTGGCGAAACAGGAGCTCGACCGTCTGATAACAGAGGTCACTAGTAACGTCAACCAATGTGACGGAAAAATATTCGCAGACATATTGAAACAATATGATCCAATAAACTGGAGCAAATCTGCGGAAAACATCAGCAAAATAATTGAAGAAATTCCAAAGAAAATCCAAGTGATAAAGAGACTTATAAAGAAAGTCTACATCAATCAACACATTCCATCAAAGAACAATAAGAAGTCCAATATGGTGAATATGCTGATTGATGCAATGGGAAAAAGAATGCCAAAATGGTGTAATACATGTAAGATATGGTATTCCATTAATAATCCTCAACAATTGATTAGAAAATGTGATGCCTGTCATGTCCCAACACATCCCACATGTGCTGAAATACAGCAAAAAATAAAAAATAAAGACACAAAGGTATTCTGCTCAACATGCTTAGTCTGGATAGAAAATATAATTAAGTCGAGACTAAATCTGCAAATAGTTGAAGATAAAGAAGAGGAAGAAGAAGAAACAGAAGAAGAAGAAGAAGAAAAAGAAGAAGAAGAGAACAATGAACAGGATATGTGTAAGGATGCAGAAGAAATCATTGATATAACCTATGATGCCATCCAACAACATACTTATGAAGAAATAAATTACCAGATGGAAACAAATAATAGACCCAAGAGACTCTACCCGGACCTACATAATTTTAGGGAAGAGCAAGAACAAGAAAAAATAGAAAAGAAGGATATAGTCTGCAATATGCTGAAAAGAGGGAATTGCAGATTTGGCGAAAGATGCTACTACAAGCATCCAAAGATATGCCATAATTATGAAATATATGGTAAATGTGCGTATTTAGACGGATATGGAGACGAATGCAGAGATCTCCATCCAAAAATATGCAAAAACCTAAAAGAAGGAAAAGGATGCATTTACAACAAAAAATGTAGATATATGCATCCTGCAACCATGAATGAAAGTAAGAAAACTCAGCAAACTGAAAAGAAAAATGAAAGCAAAAAAGAAACAAAAAAAGAAACAAAAAAGCAGGCCGTGTATAAACCGCGCTTTGAACCAAGAGCCCCAAGATATGAGGGCTTTCAACCCAAACCTGCACATTTAGAGCCCAACTACAAAGAATGCATCTATAATGCCAGGGGCTGGTGCAGATATGGGGACAGTTGCAGGTATACACACACAAATAAATATGAAGGCGAAAGAGCAAATATAATAGAAAAGTTGGATTTTTTAATGGAAGAATTCCGGGAAATGAAGAAAAGAACATCATATCAGAACAGGAAGGAAGCATGGGAGAATCCATATTATTACCAATATTAAATAATGGGGATGAAACACAAACCATAATAGTAATGAATGCACAGGGTTTAGTCACGAGTAACTCCAAAAGGAAAATAGAGTTCTTAGAAGAACTAACCCAAATTGAAAAAATAGATATATTAAATATAAGTGAAACATGGTATTCCCAAGAGACTGGCAGTGATGACCAGATAAAGGGTTTCCAAACTTATAGATCAGACAGAAAAAATAGGAATCAAGGGGGAACCGCAATATATGGAAGAGACATAAATCAAGGAAAAGTATGTGAAAAATACAGCAACACAGAATGTGAATTGATTGCGGTAGAATTTGAATTTGAAAAACTAATGAATATTGTAGTTTACAGACCCCCAAACACTAAGGAGTTTGACATAATAATAGAAAAAATAGATGATATATGTAGAAACCATAAAGACTGGAATATACTCCTATCCGGAGATTTTAACTTTCCTTTCGTGGATTGGAAAGAACGGATAGAAGAAAGTGGTTGTATGTATACATATAAAAAAGATAGTAATAGTAGCGCAGAAGATAAGAGGCAATTTGAAAAGCTTCAAGATATGCTATTAGAACATAATATGCAACAAATAAACCACATTCCAACAAGAAAGGAAAATGTCCTAGATCTAGTATTTGTGAATGAGGTGAATTATGTTAAAGAAATAATAGTGTATAACACGGGAATTTCAGACCACAATGTCATAGAATTGATAGTTCATTCCAAAGCAAGTGATCACAGAATTAATAAAAGCACAAAA
>NC_090747.1:83136680-83149180 GCF_036898095.1 Palaemon carinicauda
TCGCTCTCTCTTTCTATCCTAAAAAGGAAAATGTAACTTGTTTCATCTTAGTTCACTCTCTTCTCTCTCTCTCTCTCTCTCTCTCTCTCTCTCTCTCTCTCTCTCTCTCTCTCTCTCTCTCTCTCTTAGTATTTTAGTTTGTAAATAAATAGCCCCGTCTCTCTCTCTCTCTCTCTCTCTCTCTCTCTCTCTCTCTCTCTCTCTCTCTCTCTCTCTCTTAATATTTTAGTTTGCAAATAAATAGCTCCGTCTCTCTCTCTCTCTCTCTCTCTCTCTCTCTCTCTCTCTCTCTCTCTCTCTCTCTCTGCAAGTGTGTTTCTAAAATTGAAACAAGAGGGCTCACACCTTAAAACCTGAAGAAATTGCGAAAATACGAAAATCATTTGTATTTCGAAAGTTTTCATCTATCAATATTTGATAATTAATTTCAGAGTATCCGAATAAATTTTAATTTCCACCGCCACAGCCTTTATATTGAAGCGTAATTCCATCACTCAGCCAAAGTATTCCTGACGACGCTCGATAACCTCCTTCTCGAGGAAATGATGAGTCCTTTAGAAGACACCAAAAATGGAATGGAGAGAAGCAAATACAGTTTTCCTGTTATCCTGAAAACTTACTGAGGATCAGTTTGTCCGGAAAGATCCTGTCTTCGCTTCTTTGGACGCCATTGCGGGGATTATCTACTCATTATAAACGTGAAGTAATATGCTCAAGTACCGTATTTAGTAGTAGCAAGTCATGCATAAGCTGAATGAAAAAGCAGAAGATTCTTCACAGGAAAGAAAACGCTGAAGCTGCGAGACTTCCCGGAGAATCCTACAGCCAAGACTTTCCGAAGAATCCTGCAGCCAAGACTTCCCGAAGAATCCTGCAGCCAAGACTTTCTGAAGAATCCTGCAGCCAAGACTTCCCGAAGAATCCTGCAGCCAAGACTTTCCGAAGAATCCTGCAGCCAAGACTTCCCGGAGAATCCTGCAGCCAAGACTTCCCGAAGAATCCTGCAGCCAAGATTTCCCGAAGAATCCTGCAGCCAAGACTTCCCAAAGAATCCTGCAGCCAAGACTTTCCGAAGAATCCTGCAGCCAAGACTTTCCGAAGAATCCTGCAGCCAAGACTTCCCGGAGAATCCTGAAGCCACAAACCATATTAGCTGTTGGGGGATTGAGACCGTTCCAGATGAAGTGGACCTATGGATCAAGTGTAAAAAATTGTGAGGGGGAATTGCGAGAAAGCCTCTCATTCTAAACTGCGCAGCACAAGCAAGACCCACTTTGAACATCAACCCCTTCCCAACTGTGGAATCTTGAACTCCATCGGAGACTGAAGAGAAAAATAATGGACGGCCTGGATGGGGGTTGCAGAAACTTCTTCACTGAGGAGAAAATATTCGAACTTCGAGACTGTCATACGGAAAGATGCCATTCCAAAAGGAATCGAATAGAAGATAGCCGCAGATCCGGACATAAACTTATGACGGGACTAGCAAGCCTCCCAATTAGTTCTGCTTTGAACTCGAGAGGCATTCCTAAAGAATCGATTTCTTTTCCGTTGCAAGAATGAAAAAGTGATTCAAAATGCTTGTCGACACCAAATAAATGGATGTATGTAATTGTAGTTTTCTTATCCTAAAAACTAACTGGAGCTCAGTATGTCCGGAGGGATTTTTGGATGTTGTCTACTCTTTTGCATATATATATATATATATATATATATATATATATATATATATATATATATATATATATATATACATATATATATATATATATATATATATATATATATATATATATATAATCGATATTTCAAATATAAATTAGGAAGATAGAATCTAAAAACGTTCGTCAGATCCCACATGTCCTCGGGATCCAGTTTCGGTGTGAAAACAGCCAGGAGAATTCAGTGAGAAGTCCGGTCAGAGCGCTGTACTTTTCTCATCCTAAAAACCTGCGGGAGTTCACTATGTCCGAAGAGATTTTGTCTTTGATATTTGGACCCCATTAAGATATTGTCTACTCTTGTGTGTGTATAATATGTATATATATATATATATATATATATATATATATATATATATATATATATATATATATATATATATATATATATATATGTATATATATATACGCTCAATATTTCAAATACAAATTAGGAAAAGAAAATCTAAAATCTTTCGTCAAATGACAGATATCGTTGGGATCCAGTTTCGTTGTGAAGACATTCAGAAGACTTCGGTGAAGACTCCGTTTTTTTAAAACTAAAGGTGGTGATGGGCAGAAAGAAGTTAGATTGAATATGGAGAGTTTTAAGGGTAATTGTTATTGTGGTGACGGTTTGGATGCTAAAATTGTTTCTGAATTGGAACAAACTCTTAAGGATCTTATTGGAGCTTCACAAGGTAAGCTTTTATGTTGTTACTATTGTTCCGTCTTAGATTCCGGAACATTTATTTCCCATGCAAGAGGAATGTCTGAGAATGAATCACGATCTTATAAGGCCCAAAAGGAAGGACTCGTTATAGATTTGATGGAGGATCTTATTGGAGCTTCACAAGGTAAGCTTTTATGTTGTTACTATTGTTCCGTCTTAGATTCCGGAACATTTATTTCACATGCAAGAGAAATGTCTGAGAATGAATCACGATCTTATAAGGCCCAAAAGGAAGGACTCGTTATAGATTGGATGGAGGATCTTATTGGAGCTTCACAAGGTAAGCTTTTATGTTGTTACTATTGTTCCGTCTTAGATTCCGGAACATTTATTTCCCATGCAAGAGGAATGTCTGAGAATGAATCACGATCTTATAAGGCCCAAAAGGAAGGACTCGTTATAGATTGGATGGAGGATCTTATTGGAGCTTCACAAGGTAAGCTTTTATGTTGTTACTATTGTTCCGTCTTAGATTCCGGAACATTTATTTCACATGCAAGAGGAATGTCTGAGAATGAATCACGATCTTCTAAGGCCCAAAAGGAAGGACTCGTTATAGATTTGGTGGATGAGAGAAAACTCTATAATAGAAACAAGACTGTTGTAGAAGGTTTAATTGAAAAATACGAATCTATTATGGAAAGCCATGAAGAAATAAGGAGGAAGGAGAGAATTGCTATACAAGGAACAAAAGGTAAAGTAAAACAAAGGGTTCAAGAATTCGACGAAAAAGTTAATGTTGTCGGACATCAAACTAATATGAAGAAAGTTGACGTTGAAGAATATGCAGCAATGCGAGAAATTCTGATAAGAGATGCTAAAGAATCAGCCTTAACTAGAATATGGGAAATACTGGAATACGAGAGGTCACACGTGGCAGGAATAGTTGAAGAGCTCGTTCAAAAGTATGAAAATATGATAGAGAGAGAAAAAGGAATATGGAAGAAGAAAACAACCCCAGAAGTTCAAAAAGGACAAGTGAAAGAACTTATAAGCCATTTTGAGGGAATAGGAAATACTGAAGTGAATATCAAACTAATGGATGAGGAAGAATATGTGCTACCAAGAGAAATTCTAAGAAGAGGTGCTAAGGACTCAGCCCTAGCTAGAATACGGGAAATATTGGAATACGAGAGGTCACAGGTGACAGGAATAGTTGAAGAGCTCGCTCAAAAGTATGAAAATATGATAGAGAGAGAAAAGGGAATATGGAAGAAGAAAACAAACCCAGTAGAAGTTCAAAAAGGACAAGTGAAAGAACTTATAAGCCATTTTGAGGGAACAGGAAATACTGAAGTGAATATCAAACTAATGGGTGAGGAAGAATATGTGGTACCAAGAGAAATTCTAAGAAGAGGCGCTAAGGACTCAGCCCTAGCTAGAATACGGGAAATATTGGAATGCAAGAGGTCACACGTGACAGGAATAGTTGAAGAGCTCGCTCAAAAGTATGAAAATATGATAGAGAGAGAAAAGGGAATATGGAAGAAAAAAAAAAACCCAGTAGAAGTTCAAAAAGGACAAGTGAAAGAACTTATAAGCCATTTTGAGGGAACACGAAATACTGAAGTGAATATCAAACTAATGGGTGAGGAAGAATATGTGGTACCAAGGGAAAGTCTAAGAAGGGGTGCTAAGGACTCAGCCCTAGCTAGAATACGAGTAATACTGGAATACGAGAGGTCACATGTGACAGGAATAGTTGAAGAGCTCGTTTGAAAGTATGAAAATATGATAGAGAGAGAAAAGGGAATATGGAAGAAGAAAACAAACCCAGTAAAAGTTCAAAAAGGACAAGTGAAAGAACTTATAAGCCATTTTGAGAGAACACGAAATACTGAAGTGAATATAAACCTAATGGGTGAGGAAGAATATGTGGTACCAAGAGAAATTCTAAGAAGAGGTGCTAAGGACTCAGCCCTAGCTAGAATACGGGAAGTACTGGAATACGAGAGGTCACACGGGACAGGAATAGTTGAAGAGCTCGTTCAAAAGTATGAAAATATGATAGAGAGAGGAAAGGGACTATGGAAGAAGAAAACAAACCCAGTAGAAGTTCAAAAAGGACAAGTGAAAGAATTTATAGAGCATTTTGAGGGAACAGGAAATACTGAAAATGTGAATAACATTAAACTAAATGATGTGAAAGAATATGTGGTACTGAAAGAAATTCTAAGAAGAGATGCTAAGGAGGCAGCTTTATCTAGAATACCAGAAATAAACAGGCTATTCAATGGAAAGAGTAAAAATAAGGAGAATAAAATCATATTAAAATATCAAAATATATAAAAACTAAAAGATCCATAAAACATATAAACAAACTTCCCCTCCCCCACAAAAAAACACAAAAAATTCAAAAACATATATGGAACTAGATGTCCAGAAGAAGAAAAAGAAGAAGAAGAAGAAGAAGAAGAAGAAGAAGAAGAAGAAGAAGAAGAAGAAGAAGAAGAAGAAGAAGAAGAAGAAGAGGAAGAGGAAAATGGCAGCGGGGAAACAACAAGATGGTGACTGTTACCAATTTAATCTGGATAAGGAATATTCTACAGGGGGAAGAAGTGTGACTTTCTTTAGTATGCTTTGTTCCTTGATGAAGATTCACCTGTACTGTTTCTTTGTCAGGTGAACGAATGCAGAACAAGCAAGTCTGACTTCCTGTATGCTGTGTTCTAAGTAGGAGATTACCAAAAGATGGCGACTGTTCCCAATTTACTCTGGATACCTAAGGGATATTCTACAAGATCTACTCAGCAGAGGGAAGAAGTCTGACTTGCTCAAGTATGCTTTGTTCCTTGATGAAGATTCACATGTACTGTTTCTTTGTCAGGTGAACAAATGCAGAAGAAACAAGTCTGACTTGCTATATGCTGTGTCCTAAATAGGAGATTCCCAAAAGATGGCGACTGTTCCCAATTTACTCTGGATATATATATATATATATATATATATATATATATATATATATATATATATATATATATATATATATATATATATATATATATATATATTCCATTAAAACAAAACAATTATCGAACACTGCTAATACAAATGGTAGATCATTCAAGTAAAATAGACTTGTTTCAAATATCCATCTTAACTAAATGAAATAAAAACAACAAATGAAATTACTACCAAGCTGACACCTATCTAACTTTCTAAAAACAGTACACTTAACAGCAGCTATGAAAGATTCTCCTTGGACTCAGTTATTCTGATCTTACTTAATAGTGAGTTTTGTATGTTACCTGTTTGTAGCTACTACTATTATTACTTGCTAAGCTACAACCCTAGTTGGAAAAGCAGGATGCTATAAGCCCTAGGGATCCAACAGGGAAAATAGCTCAGCGAGGAAAGGAAATCTACTACAAGAGACGTTTAAGAATAATATCAACATTAAAATAAACCTATTATATATAACTATAAAAACTTCAAAACAAGAAGAAGAAAATAAGATAAAATAGTGTGCTCGTGTACCCTCAAGCAAGAGAACTCTACCCCAAGACAGTGGAGGACCATGGTACAGAGGATATGGCACTATTATTATTATCATCATTACTAGCCAAGCTACAACCCTAGATGGAAAAGCAAGATGCTATAAGCCCTAGGGCTCCAATAGGGAAAAATAGCCCAGTGAGGAAAGGAAATAAGGAAATAAATAAATGATGAGAACAAATTACAAAAGTCATTCTGAAAACAGTAACAACGTCAAAATAGATATGTCATATATAAATTATTAACATCGTCAAAAACAGATATGTCATATATAAACTATAAAAAGACTCATGTCTGACTGGTCAACATAAAAACATTTGCTCCAACTTTGAACTTTTGAAGTTCTACTGATTCAACTACCCGATTAGGAAGATCATTCCACAACTTGGTAACAGCTGGAATAAAACTTCTAGATTACTGTGTAGTATTGAGCCTCATGATGGAGAAGGCCTGGCTATTAGAATTAACTGCCTGACTAGTATTACCAACAGGATAGAATTGTCCAGGGAGATCTGAATGTAAAGGATGGTTAGAGTTATGAAAAATCTTATGCAACATGCATAATGAACAAATTGAACGACGGTGCCAAAGATTAATATCTAGATCAGGAATAAGGAATTTAATAGACCGTAAGTTTCTGTCCAACAAATTAAGACATTTAAACACAGAGGAAAGAAACTAACAGTAGAAAGCTGTGTTGAAAGATAAGGGATACCTTATTTCTGCTTATTAACTAGTAAATGAAATTAAAATAACCAGGAGATTCCTAAAATCAAATACTATAGGTACGTTTTTTTAATCTCAGTAGGCATTAGGCATATTACTGTACACACACACACACACACACACACACACACACACACACAAAAAAAGGAATTGAAAATGAGAAGGGGTTCGAGTTTTGGTTCGATAGTCACTAATTTACAAAACACACCTCTCATCATATGAGTGGCATGCTTACTATAAGTAAGCAATACATACCATCATATAGCATAGAGTTGTCAAAAATGTCGAGTTGTGAGGTGGAATAACCTGTCAGTGGTACAGGCATAACATCAAAATAAACACTATTGCAGTGTACAATAAATACATACATGGATACATACATACATTCATACATAGTCATCAATGGATATATGCACATACACAAAGGTACATAACAAAAGCAATAACAGTTGTCAAAGCATGAAATAATATTTCATGTCAAAATATAGCAATGACAAAAGTAGCATAATCATGAAAAAAAAACATTATAAAATAATAACAAAAATAATAATGATAATGATTGTCAAATTTATAAATGCATGATAGTCATAGCAATGACAATGAATAATGCAATTACACAAATATAAGTAATTGTGTGAAAAACAGTTGCACTAATTTGTTGTAGGAAAATTAATTCAAAATAGAAGTACAACCTAAAAAAATTCAAGTGAGGTTTGGTGTGTAGCTTAAACTTAATACAAATTTATATTTCATTATTGGATTACAATGAACACCTATTTTCGTAATTCAAAGTCTGTAAACCTCATTACGACTTTAATGTTCAACTTAATACTAGTATCGTTTCCAGAGGCCGTGTAATAGTGTTTTTTTTTAAATAACTCCTAAAATAACAGATGGATTTCCATGATATCAAAGCAGGGAGCGCTTCATACAATGGCCTAATTTTGGGAAATACTGTGCATTGCCAATTACGTTTCATTAACTTTTTTACTTAAGAAAATGAGGATAAAGCCAGTCTTAGCCACCCACACATTCGCAAAAGTGATGACGTCCCTCAGTGACGTTGTTATAACGTTTCTTCCCCTGTACCTCCCATCCCCCGAATTGTTAAACGCCTGTTTAATTCCATAGATAATTGTCATATGACCTACCCCAAGAAATACGAAATTCTTTGTCAGTAAAAGTTCAGCATACCTGGTAATCTGATTAGTGACTTTAGACTTTACCTAAACACAAGACCAACGTTTTATATCTTACCCACTCAATTACATTGAAGATCAAGAATGAGACTTATGACAGGAGACGAAAGAAGCCATGCTAACCCTACACTTCGCACTTCAAGCGACTGTTGGTAAAGCAATAGAAATATAGTTTTCTTTAGGTTAAGCCGTAGGACTCATTCTTCCATACAACACAGGTTACTCGTTACATCAATTGCCAGGAAGAAAATGACAGAGAGCATTGTTTGATTTAATTTATCATATCAATTTCACCAGAGAGAGTAGCGAATTCCTTAGAAGGTAGACTTCTAAAAGATGTTTCCTATAAGGGCATTGACATCGGCCATTTGATAAATATTGAAATCATATATATATATATATATATATATATATATATATATATATATATATATATATATATATATATATATATACATATATATATAATATAATATACATACATATATATATATATATATATATATATATGTGTGTGTGTGTGTGTGTGTGTGTGTTCATACATGCATAAGATTTATCATATTTCAACCTATAGTTTTATATATTCATTTACGTTATAAGTACCAGTACCTATTTTTGTTACTTAAAAGGTATGTGACAAATATCATTGCGACTTTGTCACTGGAATTATACCAGACTTTAATTAAAGAACCAATCAACCTTACTTTGAGAAATCCATTGACATTGTCTACATGCCAAGCTGATATACTCGTATCAAAGTATTCATTACCTTTGCTTTTCCAAAATAATGTTATCACCAATTGCTGGAAACCATAGATTTATGCGGGATGAAAAAAAAAAAACAAGAAATGGACACTTAAACATTTTACTCATCATCACTCTCAAGGAAAAAAATTGTTTTCTATTTCTACTAATGTTTTTATTTTATTCTTTTATTTTTTTTTTATTTTTTAGTCGCAAATCTAAAATTTGTAGGAGTCCGAGTAGAACATCTCTCAGTGCGATTCCACACCCCTGTTTTAAACCTCTTCTATTATGTTTGATAATTTGTGTTAACCATCTAATCATTATCTACCACCATAAAACATTTTATTGCTCTTCCGGCTCATTTTATATGTGCAGTACACAGTCTTTCCTAACAGGGATTTACTCGGTAGCCTAATAACAGTGGGAATGAAGGAAAGGAGGCAAGAAGGAAGGGGGGGTTGGGGGAGTACTAGGATAGCCATAGGTGTAAACACCGAAGGAGGGTTGGGGGAACCTCTGCGTCACAGTTACGTGATTAAGTAACACTTCTTCGAAACGCTCTGGTGGAAGGGAAGAAGTTCCTCTTTTTTCTAAGAGTAAACGGGTTCATTAAGCACATCTGTCAATTCATTGTACCACAAAAAATTAGGCCAATGTTTGAAACATTCATTGCTGTAGTTTCATGGAAATTCATAAGCCGGTTTGTTAGATATTTGGGAAAAACACTATTACACGGCCTCTGTAAACGATTGTAGTACTGTATATAGTACAGTTTGGTTCGAATAATTTATGACTAGTTTATTAGAAAGGAAATGCAGGTGAAGTATGTCTGTCTTCATCGAGTAAACAATTGATTGATAACCAACAGAGTTTCTAAGTACAAGAAGCGTGCTTGCTTTAAGGTATTTCTATTGCTTATTGACAATGCTCCTGCTCATCCTCCAGGCCTTGAAGACGCTCTTAAGGAGGAGTTCAAATTCATAAAGATCAAGTTCCTGCCGCCCAAAACCACTACAATAGCCTAACCAGGGTTTAAAGTTTTCAGGTAATTACCTTAGTTTTAGGCAATTTGCACGATTTCAAGGTAATTTTTAGGGTAATGATATTTTGTAAAGTAATTTCGGTTTTACTAGCTTCAAATTTGTGGAAGTTAGAAAAGTTCTAAGGTAATCTAGGGTTAAAAGCAGCACCATCTAAGGTAATAGCTACATATTCAAGTTTAAACCCTGACCCTAACCCATGGATCAGCAGGAGATCTCGAACTTCAAAATGCTTTACACAAAAGTCATGTTCAACCGATGCTTCGAGGTCACCAAAGGGACCAACCTCACCCACAGAGCGCTTTTTGGAAGGAACCTTTTCATATTGTCAATTGCCTCAAAATCATTGAAAAAGCCGGAGAAGGGGTCATCTTCAGAACCCTCAATTCAGGGCATTGTCCTGCTCGATAGGGTAATGTTACTGTCCCTTGCCCCTGCCATTCATGAGAGGCCTTTAAATCTTTATAGTCGTGCAAGTAATAAGCTCAATTCAGCTTGGAAGAAACCGAGGCAATTGACAATAAAATTGTGTCCTTGGAAAAGACAATGTGGTTGGAGGTGGATAGGGACGATATCAATGATCTTCATGAGGAAGATTGAACACAGCTGACGACCAAGTAGCTCCTTATTGCGGAAGGAAATAAAACTTAAAGAATTCAGGTTTGTATAGTTTGGAAAAATAAAAATGGTTTTATAAACTTGTGATTTGTTCCTATCAATATACAAACCGGTTTCTTTTAATATGAGACTCATCCAAGGCAGGGAGAAAAGTCCCTATAGCCAAAGTGGCTGGATTACCCGGTGAACGGGTTTCAAACTATCCCCCTCCAAATTTAACCCCAGGTGGTTTCAAACTACCCCCTTCCAAATCTTAACCACCGGTAGTTTGAAACCGGTTTCAGTCTACCGGGGAGTAACTTGAAATTGGTTTCAAGCTACCCATGGGGGTAATTTCAAACTGGTTTTAAGCTAACTCCGCTGTCAAATACCCCCTCGTTTTTGCGCAGGATCTCATCATTTATAAATATTAATCAATTGCTTTTGATCAGGGTCAACACAAAATTATTAGGTTAAGTGTATATATATGTACGGTTTCATCCACTGGTATAATTTATTGATGTCATGTCTACAGGACATCCGTTTATGGTTTTGTTCTTTGCGATTATTATACTAGAACTAGTGGAGGGAGGTAGCAAGGGTGGTATTATCATTATTATTACAAGGAAAATGCCATTTAAGGTAAAAGTCAAGATCTACGGTATAGCACAGTAATAAGATCGGTGTTACTGTATGGATCAGAAACTTGGGCTTTAAAGGCGAAAAGAGGAAGCAAAACTTGAGAAAATAGAGATGAGTGCATTTCAGTGTTGTCAGGTGTATGAGGAGAGAGAATGTGTAAAGCATAGGCCAGACTAATCAGTGTGTGTGTAGGCAAAGGGAAAATGAAACGTAACCAGAGAGACGGATCCAATGTAGTACTGTCTGGCCAGTCAGCAGACCCCATAACTACCCTGGTCAGCCTACTACCTATAATGAATAAGAAAAATATATGGTTTATGTATTTGGCCAGAAATTAAAGTTTATTATATTTACCCATGCCAGGGAAAAGACATTGTTTTAGGATGAACTTTTTAAATTCAGCACTGGGAAGTTATTCATCGCCGAGGTGCTAGTATCGCAGAACCCTAGCTAGTGTTATACTATAAAACTACACGGAGGTTAATAAAATGCTAAAATATAGGAAGCGGATTTCATCGGAGAGTAGGAGAGTTCTCCTACCAAACATAATCTACATTCTTTTTTTAATGTATGATCGCATGCATCTCTTTGCAGTGGCTGTACATATTAATAAGTTTTAATTACTTCACTTTTACTGAATGTTTACTTCATTGAATAAATGGTTTTTCAATGGATTTTATTTTATCCTCCAATTAGGTACAAATTTTATTTCATTTAGCACTACTTGCCCCTTTCAGTTCCAGTTCTTGGCGTTAAGCCAAGATTCTAATTTTACATTTCATAATCTTCAGACCGAAAATAACCTGATTTTAGACATGACAAATTCTGATTACTAAGATCCATCCATCCATATACCAAAGGCACTTCCCCCAATTTTGGGGGGTAGCCGACATCAACAAGAAACAAAACAAAAAAGGGGACCTCTACTCTCTACGTTCCTCCAGCCTACTGCTAGGGTGCCACAGCCCAACCTCCCACATTTCCACCACAGATGAAGCTTCATACTGCTGAGTCCCCTACTGCTGCTACCTCCGCGGTCATCTAAGGCACCGGAGGAAGCAGCAGGGCCTACCGGAACTGCGTCACAATCGCTCGCCATTCATTCCTATTTCTAGCACGCTCTCTTGCCTCTCTCACATCTATCCTCCTATCACCCAGAGCTTTCTTCACACCATCCATCCACCCAAACCTTGGCCTTCCTCTTGTATTTCTCCCATCAACTCTTGCATTCATCCCCTTCTTTAGCAGACAGCCATTTTCCATTCTCTCAACATGGCCAAACCACCTCAACACATTCATATCCACTCTAGCCGCTAACTCATTTCTTACACCCGTTCTCACCCTCACCACTTCGTTCCTAACCATATCTACTCGAGATACACCAGCCATACTCCTCAGACACTTCATCTCAAACACATTCAATTTCTGTCTCTCCATCACTTTCATTCCCCACAACTCTGATCCATACATCACAGTTGGTGCAATCACTTTCTCATATAGAACTCTCTTTACATTCATGCCCAACCCTCTATTTTTTACTACTCCCTTAACTGCCCCCAACACTTTGCAACCTTCATTCACTCTCTGACGTACATCTGCTTCCACTCCACCATTTGCTGCA
>NC_090747.1:83154180-83164180 GCF_036898095.1 Palaemon carinicauda
TCTTTGGACGCCATTGCGGGGATTATCTAAAACGTGGAGTAACATGCTCAAGTACCACACTTAGTAGTGGCAAGTCATGCATAAGCTGAATGAAAGAGCAGAAGATTCTTCACTAGAAAGAAAACGCTGAAGCTGCGATACTTCCCGGATAATCCTACAGCCAAGACTTTCCGGAGAATCCTGCAGCCAAGACTTCCCGAAGAAACCTGCAGCCAAGACTTCCCGATGAATCCAGCAGCCAACACTTCCCGAAGAATCCTGCAGCCAACCCTTTCTTAAGAATCCTGCAGCCAACACTTTCCGAAGAATTCTAAAGCCAAGACTTCCCGAAGAATCCTGCTGCCAACATTTCCCGAAGAATCCTGCAGCCAACACTTCCCAAAAAATCCTGCAGCCAACACTTTCCGAAGAATTCTAAAGCAAAGACTTCCCGAAGAATCCTGCAGCCAAGACTTCCCGGAGAATCCTGAAGCCACAAACCATATTAGCTGTTGCGGGGATTGAGACCGTTCCAGATGAAGTGGACCTATGGATCAAGTGTAAAAAATTGTGAGGGGTAATTGCAAGAAAGCCTCTCATTCTAAACTGCGCTGCACAAGCAAGACCCACTTTGAACATCAACCCCTTCCTAACTGTGGAATCTTGAACTCCATCGGAGACTGAAGAGAAAAATCATGGACGGCCTTCACTGAGGAGAAAACATTCGAGCTTCGAGACTGTCATACGGAAAGACGCCATTCCAAAAAAATCGAATCGGAGATAGCTGCAGATCCGGACATAAACTTATGACGCGGCTAGCAAGCCTCCCAATTAATTCTGCTTCGAACACGAGAGACATTCCTGAAGAATCGAATTCTTTTCCGTTGCAAGAATGAAAAAGTGATCCAAAATGCTTGTCGATACCAAATAAATGGATGTATGTAATTGTAGTTTTCTTATCCTAAAAACTAACTGGAGCTCAGTATGTCCGGAGGGATTTTTGGATATTGTCTACTCTTTTGTATGTATATATATATATATATATATATATATATATATATATATATATATATATATATATATATATATATATATATAATATATATATATATATTATATATTATATATAATCGATATTTCAAATATAAATTAGGATGATGGAATCTAAAATCGTTCGTCAGATCCCAGATGTCTTCGGGATCAAGTTTCGGTGTGAAGACATTCAGGAGACTTCAGTGAAAACTCCGTTCAGATTGATGTAGTTTTCTCATCCTGAAAACCTGCGGGATTTCATTATGTTCGAAGAGATTTTGTCTTTGATTTTTGGACCCCATTAAGATATTGTCTACTCTTGTGTGTGTATTATATATATACATATATATATATATATATATATATATATATATATATATATATATATATATATATATATATATATATATATATATATATATGCTCAATATTTCATATACAAATTAGGAAAAGAAAATCTAAAATCTTTCGTCAAATGGCAGATGTCGCTGGGATCCAGTTTCGTTGTGAAGACATTCAGAAGACTTCAGTGAAGACTCCGTTTTTTTTAAACTAAAGGTGGTGATGGGCAGAAAGAATTTAGATTGAATATGGAGAGTTTTAGGGGTAATTGTTATTGTGGTGACGGTTTGGATCCTAAAATTGTTTCTGAATTGGAACAAACTCTTAAGGATCTTATTGGAGCTTCACAAGGTAAGCTTTTATGTTGTTACTATTGTTCCGTCTTAGATTCCAGAACATTTATTTCACAAGCAAGAGGAATGTCTGGGAATAAATCACGATCTTATAAGGACCAAAAGGAAGGACTCGTTATAGATTTGATGGAGGATCTTATTGGAGCTTCACAAGGTAAGCTTTTATGTTGTTACTATTGTTCCGTCTTAGATTCCGGAACATTTATTTCCCATGCAAGAGGAATGTCTGAGAATGAATCACGATCTTATAAGGCCCAAAAGGAAGGACTCGTTATAGATTTGATGAAGGATCTTATTGGAGCTTCACAAGGTAAGCTTTTATGTTGTTACTATTGTTCCGTCTTAGATTCCGGAACATTTATTTCACATGCAAGAGGAATGTCTGAGAATGAATCACGATCTTATAAGGCCCAAAAGGAAGGACTCGTTATAGATTTGGTGGATGAGAGAAAACTCTATAATAGAAACAAGACTGTTGTAAAAGGTGTAATTGAAAAATACGAATCTATTATGGAAAGCCATGAAGAAATAAAGAGGAAGGAGAGAATTGCTATACAAGGAAAAAAAGGTAAAGTAAAACAAAAGGTTCAAGAATTCAAGGAAAAAGTTAATGTTGTCGGACATCAAACTAATATGAAGAAAGTTGATGTTGAAGAATATGCAACAATGCGAGAAATTCTGATAAGAGATGCAAAAGATTCAGCCTTAGCTAGAATAGGAGAAATACTGGAATACGAGAGGTCACACGTGACTGGAATAGTTGAAGAGCTCGTTCAAAAGTATGAAAATATGATAGAGAGAGAAAAGGGAATATGGAAGAAGAAAACAAACCCAGAAGTTCAAAAAGGACAAGTGAAAGAACTTATAAGCCATTTTGAAGGAACAGGAAATACTGAAGTGAATATCATACTAATAGGTGAGGAAGAATATGTGGTACCAAGAGAAATTCTAAGAAGAGGTGCTAAGGACAAAGCCCTAGCTAGAATACGGGAAATATTGGAATACGAGAGGTCACATATGACAGGAATAGTTGAAGAGCTCGTCCGAAAGTATGAAAATATGATAGAGAGAGAAAAGGGAATATGGAAGAAGAAAACAAACCAAGTAGAAGTTCAAAAAGGCCAAGTAAAAGAACTTATAAGCCATTTTGAGGGAACAGGAAATACTGAAGTGAATATCAAACTAATAGGTGAGGAAGAATATGTGGTACCAAGAGAAATTCTAAGAAGAGGTGCTAAGGACTCAGCCTTAGCTAGAATACGGGAAATATTGGAATACGAGAGGTCACACGGGACAGGAATAGTTGAAGAGCTCGTCCGAAAGTATGAAAATATGATAGAGAGAGAAAAGGGAATATGGAAGAAGAAAACAAACCAAGTAGAAGTTCAAAAAGGCCAAGTAAAAGAACTTATAAGCCATTTTGAGGGAACAGGAAATACTGAAGTGAATATCAAACTAATAGATGAGGAGGAATATGTGGTACCAAGAGAAATTTTAAGAAGAGGTGCTAAGGACTCAGCCCTAGCTAGAATACGGGAAATATTGGAATACGAGAGGTCACACGTGACAGGAATAGTTGAAGAGCTCGTTCAAAAGAACATGAATAAGATAAAAAGAGAAAATTGAATATGGAAGAAGAAAACAAACCCAGTAGAAGTTCAAAAAGGCCTAGTGAAAGAATTTATAGAGCATTTTGAGGGAACAGGAAATACTGAAAATGTGAATAACATCAAACTAATGGATGTGGAAGAATATGTGGTACTGAGAGAAATTCTAAGAAGAGATGCTAAGGAGGCAGCTTTATCTAGAACACCAGAAATAAACAGGTTATTCAATGGAAAGAGTAAAAATAAAGCGAATAAAATTATATTAAAATATTCAAATATATAAAAACTAAAAGATCCATAAAACATATAAACTACCTTCCTCTCCCCCACAAAAAATAAAACTAAAAAACTCAAAATAATATATGGAACTAGATGTCCAGAAGAAGAAGAAGAAGAAGAAGAGGAAAATGGCAGCGGGGAAACAACAAAATGGTGACTGTTACCAATTTATTCTGGATAAGGAATATTCTACAGGATGGACTCAGCAGGGGGAAGAAGTCTGACTTTCTTTAGTATGCTTTGTTTCTTGATGAAGATTCACCTGTACTGTTTCTTTGTCAGGTGGACAAATGCAGAAAAAACAAGTCTGACTTCTAGTATGATGTGTTCTCTGAAGAAGACTCCCCAAAACTTGATAGAAAATACAAAATATGTATAACTAGAAACCACCCCCCCCCTAAAAAAAAAAGAAGAAGAAGAAGAAGAAGAATGCAAAAAAACAACAAGACGGCTACTGTTCCCAATCTATTATGGACACCTAAGGAATATTCTACAAGATGAACTCAGTAGAGGGAAGAAGTGTGACTTGCAATGGTAAGCTATGATCCTACATGAAGATTCACCTGTACTATTTCTTTGCCAGGTGAACAAATGCAGAACAAGCAAGTCTGACTTCTTCTTGTATGCAGTGGTCTATGTAGAAGATTTCACAAAGCTGGAGAGAAAATACAAAAAAAAAAAAATATAGAACTACAAAATACAAAAGAAGAAGAAGAAGAAGAAAAAGAGGAAGAAGAAGACGAGGAAAAAGAAGAAGATGGCCGCAGAGAAACAACAGAATGGCGATTGTTCCCAAACCAATCTGAACACCTAAGGGATATTCTACAAGATGGACTCCGCAGAGGAAAGAAGTCTGACTTGCTCAAGAATGCTTTGTTCCTTGATGAAGATTCACCTGTACTGTTTCTTTGTCAGATGAACACATGCAGAAGAAACAACTCTGACTTCCTGTATGCTGTGTTCTAAGTAGGAGATTCCCAAAAGATGGCGACTGTTCCCAATTTCTTCTGGATACAAAAGGGATATTCTACGAGATATACTCAGCAGAGGGAAGAAGTCTGACTCGCTCTAGTACGCTTTGTTCCTTGATGAAGATTCACCTGTACTGTTTCTTTGTCAGGTGAACAAATGCAGAAAAAGCAAGTCAGATTTCTTATTGTATGCTGTGTCCTATGTAGAAGATTCCCCAAAGCTAGAGATAAGTTACCCAAAAAAATATCGAACTAAAAAATACTAAAGAAGAAGAAGAAGAAGAAGAAGAAGAAGAAGAAGAAAAAGATGGCAGCAGAGAAATAAAAAAATGGCGACTGTTCCCAATCTATTCTGAACACCTAAGGGATATTCTACAAGATGTATTCAGCAGAGGGAAGAAGTCTGATATGCTCTAGTACGCTTTGTTCCTTGATGAAGATTCACCTGTACTGTTTCTTTGTCAGGTGAACAAATGCAAAAAAAGCAAGTCAGATTTCTTATTGTATGCTGTGTCGTATGTAGAAGATTCCCCAGAGATAGAGATAAATTAAAAAAAAAAATATATAGAACTAGAAAATACAAAAGAAGAAGAAGAAGAAGAAGAAGAACATAGCAGCAGATAAACGATAAAATGGCGACTGTACCCAATCAATTCTGAACACCTAAGGGATATTCTACAAGATGTACTCAGCAGAAGGAAGAAGTCTAACTTGCTCTAGTACGCTTTGTTCCTTGATGAAGATTCACCTATACTGTTTCTTTGTCAGGTGAATAAATGCAGAAAAAGAAAGTCAGATTTCTTATTGTATGCTGTGTCCTATGTAGAAGATTCCTCAAAGCTAGAGAGAAATTACAAAAACAATATATAACTAGAAAATACAAAAGAAGAAGCAAAAGAAGAAGAAGAAGAAGAAGAAGAAGAAGAAGATGGCAGCAGAGAAACAATAAAATGGCGACTGTTCCCAATCTATTCTGAACACCTAAGGGATATTCTACAAGATGTATTCAGCAGAGGGAAGAAGTCTGATATGCTCTAGTATACTTTGTTCTTTGATGAAGATTCACTTGTACTGTTTCTTTGTCAGGTGAACAAATGCAGAAAAAGCAAGTCAGATTTCTTATTGTATGCTGTGTCCTATGTAAAAAAATTCCCAAAGCTAGAGAGAATTTACACAAAAAACTTTAGAACTAAAAAATACAAAGAAGAAGAAGAAGAAGAAGAAGAAGAGGAAGAAAAAGAAGAAGAGGAAGAAGAAGAAGAAGAAAAATAAGATGGCAGCAGAGAAATAATAAAGTGGCGACTGTTCCAAATCTATTCTGAACACCTAAGGGATATTCTACAAGATGTATTCAGCAGAGGGAAGAAGTCTGACATGCTCTAGTATAATTTGTTCTTTGATGAAGATTCACTTGTACTGTTTCCTTGTCAGGTGAACAAATGCAGAAAAAGTAAGTGAGATTTCTCATTGTATGCTGTGTCCTATGTAGAAAATTCCCCAAAGCCAGAGAGAAATTACACAAAAAATATAGAACTAGAAAATAAAAAAGACGAAGAAGAAGAAGAAGAAGAAGAAGAAGAAGAAGAAAAAGAAGAAGAAGATGGCAGCAGAGAAAAAATAAAATGGCCACTGTTCCCAATCTATTCTGAACGCCTAAGGGATATTCTGTAAGATCTACTCAGCAGAGGGAAGAAGTCTGACTTACTCAAGTATGCTTTGTTCCTCTCCTGCTCATTCCCTGTATCTCCATTTCCATCACTCTCCTCCCAATATACTGTTCATCTCTTCTCATGACATGACCATACCACCTCAGTCTACTTTCTTGGATCTTATCTGATAGTTCTCTAACTCCTGTGGTACCCATAATAACCTCATTCCGTATCTTATCTCTTTTTGTCACCCCACACATCCATCTCAACATTCTCATCTCTGCTACATCCAATTTCTTCTATCCTGTCTTCTTTATTAACCGCGTCTCCGCTCCATACATCATTGCCAGTCTCAAAACTGTTCTGTGTACTTTAACTTTCAACTTAACTCCTTTTTTCCTGTCGCATAGTACTCCACACACTTTTTTCCAATTCTTTCATCCTGCTTGTATTCTGTGGTTTATTTCTGCCCCCAGATCACTATCCTCTACAACTGTTGACCCTAAATACTTGAAATTTTCAACTCTGTTCAATCTCTGTCCTTGTACACTAACTTCCTCATTCACCCCATTTTTCAATATCAAATACTCTCTTTTTTCCTGCTGATCTTCAATCCTCTATTTTCCATTTCTCTTCTCCACTCCTACAGTTTCTCTTCTACTACCTCTCGCCTAGTGCTACACAGTATAACATCATCAGCAAAAAGCATACACCAAGGAGACTGATCTCTAATATCTTGTGTTGCTACATCCATGACCAGGTCATATAGATAAGGGCTCAATGCAGACCTCTGATGTAGTCCCACATTTACTGGGAAACTTTCTGTTAGGCCTATATTTCTCTTAACATTTGCTTCTGCCCTCTCATACATATCTTGGGTGATTCTTACCTATTTCTCAGGGACTCCCTTTTCTCTCATACACCTCCACAGCTCCTGATGTGATACTTCGACCATATGCCTTCTCCAGGTCAATAAAGACCTTATGTAATCCTTTCTGTTTCTTCCGATGATTTTCTATCATCTGCCTCAAAGCAAATATTGCATCTGCAGTCCCTCTTCCGGGCATGAATCCAAATTGTTTATCACCAATTGTTGTTTCATCTCTGAGTGTCTTCTCAATGATCTTCTACCATATCTTCATAGTATGGCTTATCAACTTTATGCCTCTGTAGTTGCCACATTCCTGGATGTCTCCCTTCCCCTTATAGATGGGGCTGATTAGCCTTCCTGTCTACTCCTCTGGCATCTTTTCCTAATTGAAGATATTTTGCATTAGATCCCACAAGATATATATGCCTTCCTCTCCAAGACTCTTCCATACCTCTACTTGTATATTATCCGGTCCTGCAGCTTTACTATTTTTCATCTACTTTACTGATTGTTCTACTTCTCTTCTAGTCACTCCTATGGTAACTGCCTCGTTTGGGAGTCCATCTTCAAATACTGTTATTGGGTTCTCCTTATTCAATAGTCCTTCAAAATAAATTTCCCACCTTCTTTTAATTTCATTCTCTTCTGCTAGAACTATACCATTCATGTCTTTTATTTGCCTTATCTGCTTCAGGTCTTTAGATGCAGCATCTCGGGCCTTAGCAATTCGTAATATTTTCTTCTCTCCTTCTGGTGTTTTCATCTCTTTATAGACTTCATTTAATGTCCCTGCCTTCACCTTTGCTACTGCTCTTCTTTTTTCTTTCTTTGCCTGCTTATAGTTTTCTTTATCCTGCTCTTGTCCTGATAGATCTGCCTTCTTCTTGGCTTCTTTCTTGGGTTTTACCCATTCTTACACCTCATCATCCCACCACCACGAATCCTTATCATTTGGGGGTCTTCTTCCTGATGATGGCCTCAGCAGAGGGAAGAAGTCTCAACAAGATAGACTCAGTAGAGGGAAGAAGTCTCTACGAGGGGGCCTCAGAAGAGGGATGAAGTCTCTACAAGATGGCATTAGCAGAGAGATTAAGTCTCTACAAGAGGGCCTCAGCAGAGGGATGAAGTCTCTACAAGAAGGCCTCAGTAAATGGTATGCAATTGTCTTAGTTGTAATGTATATGTTTTAATAACACTTGATATTGTTCAATTGTGGTTATCTTTTTAAATACAAAAAGATAATTATCAAGTAAGGTTACGATAATGTTACAAGTATTGAAATTTCTTCATGCTGAGGTTGCATGTGGTTGGAATTGTGCCACCAACCGTAAGTTAAGATGTGCAATACTATTCCAAGATTTGTGAAAGTGTTTATTCTTGAGTTGCCGGGCTAACTGAGCAGCATAACCAGTAGGTTAGGTAGGAGTACAGTATAGCCTAGACTACGAATTACATGTTGTTTCACATAAAATCGTTGTCCTAAATGAAGATTTTGTATGGCAGGGTATCAGTTTGGAGTAACTGTTATTGTACTAGCACTTGTAAGAATTAATAAGACCCCGGGAATCAGCCTTTCCCTCAACCTCCACTACAAATGAAGATCCGTCCTTCTCCAACGTCAAGTGGTAATTTAAATTTAAGATTTGGCTTAAAGTATTAGCCTATGCCTATGAAGTACACAGTATTAGCCTATGCCTATGAAATACACAGTATTAGCCTATGCCAAGGTTAGGTTTGTTATAGATAGGCTAGCCAGGAATAAGTTGATTGTCCTAAATTGAATGGTAGCCTCCGAGTGTAAGACACCAATCCCATCAATAAAGAAGACAGAAGAGAAGAAACTGGATGTGGCAGAGATGAGAATGTTAAGATGGATGTGTGGGGTGACAAGAAGAGATACGATACGGAATGAGGTAATTAGGAGTACCACAGGAGTTAGAGAACTATAAGATAAGATCCAAGAAAGTAGACTGAGGTGGTATGGTCATGTAACGAGAAGAGATGAACAGTATATTGGGAGGAGAGTGATGGAAATGGAGGTACAGGGAACGAGAAAGAGAGGGAGACCAAAGCGAAGGTGGATGGACTGTATCAAGGATGACCTTCGATCAAGGGATTAACCCGTGATGAAGTGAGGGACAGATGTAGATGGAGAACGCTGGCAAGAAACATAGACCCCACATAAAGGTGGGAAAAGATGCAGACAAAGACACCAATCCCATCAAAAACGTTTAACCAACTTTATATTAAACTAATTTTTCTTTGTACAATTTTCTATCAAAAAAAAAAAAAAAGTTCGATAAGGGGAAAGATATACCAGTTACACAATATTAATTCATTCTGTTGATAATAAAAATAACACATCTTGGTAATGAATCAGTTTTAGATAGTCATTGAAAACAATCATTTTACAGATTCTGCTACTAACAAAATCATGCAATATTCTCGCATTTTGAAAATTTTCGTGTAAAATTCTTTGGCTAATACATACGCCCTTTGGCATTTTGTTTGAAGTGATATTACTTCAAGACAACTTTTTTATCATTTATTAACATTTCCTCAAAATTAATTTTAATTTGTCAAACTGTACCACGATGTACAAATTTCAATTGCAAATTATAAATAATAAAGCTATTTCAACTAATTTTCAGGACAATGCATTGACACCGACATAGTTTAACATATTCGTTCAGGTCAAAGTTTACACGTAAAATAAAATAAAAAAGGCGTCCCTGATGGCGAGCTGCACCGACGGGGACTGGAAATCACAACTTCCTTGGGTACTCCTCGGCCTTCGCACCGCCCCTCGCGCAGACGGCGTACCTTCGCCCGCCGAAAAAGTTTACGGGGAGGCGCTCGCAGTTCCTGGCGAATTCTTTCCCTCATCAACCGACGACACGCAGCTGGATCACCTAAG
>NC_090747.1:83169180-83179180 GCF_036898095.1 Palaemon carinicauda
TGTAATTGTAGTTTTCTTATCCTAAAAACTAACTGGAGCTCAGTATGTCCAGAGGGATTTTTGGATATTGTCTACTATATATATGTATATATATATATATATATATATATATATATATATATATATATATATATATATATATATATATATGCTCAATATTTCAAATACAAATTAGGAAAAGAAAATTTAAAATCTTTCGTCAAATGACAAATGTCACTGGGATCCAGTTTCGTTGTGAAGACATTCAGAAGACTTCAGTGAAGACTCAGTTTTTTTAAAACTAAAGGTGGTGATGGGCAGAAAGAAGTTAGATTGAATATGGAGAGTTTTAAGGGTAATTGTTATTGTGGTGACGGTTTGGATCCTAAAATTGTTTCTGAGTTGGAACAAACTCTTAAGGATCTTATTGGAGCTTCACAAGGTAAGCTTTTATGTTGTTACTATTGTTCCGTCTTAGATTCCGGAACATTTATTTCACAAGCAAGAGGAATGTCTGAGAATGAATCACGATCTTATAAGGCCCAAAAGGAGGGACTCTTTATAGATTTGATGGAGGATCTTATTGGAGTTTCAAAAGGTAAGCTTTTATGTTGTTACTATTGTTCTGTCTTAGATTCCGGAACATTTATTTCACATGCAAGAGGAATGTCTGAGAATGAATCACGATCTTATAAGGCCCAAAAGGAAGGACTCGTTATAGATTTGATGTAGGATCTTATTGGAGCTTCACAAGGTAAGCTTTTATGTTGTTACTATTGTTCCGTCTTAGATTCCGGAACATTTATTTCCCATGCAAGAGGAATGTCTGAGAATGAATCACGATCTTATAAGGCCCAAAAGGAAGGACTCGTTATAGATTTGATGGAGGATCTTATTGGAGCTTCACAAGGTAAGCTTTTATGTTGTTACTATTGTTCCGTCTTAGATTCCGGAACATTCATTTCACAGGCAAAAGGAATGTCTGAGAATGAATCCCGATCTTATAAGGCCCAAAAGGAAGGACTCGTTATAGATTTGGTGAATGAGAGAAAACTCTATAATAAAAACAAGACTGTTGTAGAAGGTTTAATTGAAAAATACGAATCTATTATGGAAAGCCATGAAGAAATAAGGAGGAAGGAGAGAATTGCTATACAAGGAAAAAAAGGTAAAGTGAAACAAAGGGTTCAAGAATTCGAGGAAAAAGTTAATGTTGTCGGACATCAAACTAATATGAAGAAAGTTGATGTTGAAGAATATGCAGCAATGCTAGAAATTCTGATAAGAGATGCTAAAGACTCAGCCTTAGCTAGAATAAGTGAAATACTGGAATACGAGAGGTCACACGTGACAGGAGTAGTTGAAGAGCTCGTTCAAAACTATGAAAATATGATAGAGAGAGAAAAGGGAATATGGAAAGAAGAAAACAAACCCAGTAGAAGTTCAAAAAGGACAAGTGAAAGAACTTATAAGCCATTTTGAGGGAACAGGAAATACTGAAGTGAATATCAAACTAACAGGTGAGGAAGAATATGTGGTACCAAGAGAAATTCTAAGAAGAGGTGCTAAGGACTCAGCCCTAGCTAGAATACGGGAAATACTGGAATACGAGAGGTCACACATGACAGGAATAGTTGAAAAGCTCGTTCAAAAGTATGAAAATATGATAGAGAGAGAAAAGGGAATATGGAAGAAGAAAACAAACCCAGTAGAAGTTCAAAAAGGACAAGTGAAAGAACTTATAGAGCATTTTGAAGGAACTGGAAATACTGAAGTGAATATCAAACTAATGGGTGAGGAAGAATATGTGGTACCAAGAGAAATTCTAAGAAGAGGTGCTAAGGACTCAGCCCTAGCTAGAATACGGGAAATACTGGAATACGAGAGGTCACACATGACAGGAATAGTTGAAAAGCTCGTTCAAAAGTATGAAAATATGATAGAGAGAGAAAAGGGAATATGGAAGAAGAAAACAAACCCAGTAGAAGTTCAAAAAGGACAAGTGAAAGAACTTATAGAGCATTTTGAAGGAACTGGAAATACTGAAGTGAATATCAAACTAATGGGTGAGGAAGAATATGTGGTACCAAGAGAAATTCTAAGAAGAGGTGCTAAGGACTCAGCCCTAGCTAGAATACGGGAAATACTGGAATACAAGAGGTCACACGTAACAGGAATAGTTGAAGAGCTCGTTCAAAAGTATGAAAATATGATAGAGAGAGAAATAAGAAAATGGAAGAAGAAAACAAACCCAGTAGAAGTTCAAAAAGGACAAGTGAAAGAACTTATAGAGCATTTTGAGGGAACTGGAAATACTGAAGTGAATATCAAACTAATGGGTGAGGAAGAATATGTGGTACCAACAGAAATTCTAAGAAGAGGTGCTAAGGACTCAGCCTTAGCTGGAATACGGGAAATACTGGAATACGAGAGGTCACACGTGACAGGAATAGTTGAAGAGCTCGTTCAAAAGTATGAAAATATGATAAAGAGAGAAAAGGGAATATGGAAGAAGACAACAAATCCAGTAGAAGTTCAAAAAGGACAAGTGAAAGAACTTATAAGCCATTTTGAGGGAACAGGAAATACTGAAGTGAATATCAAACTAACAGGTGAGGAAGAATATGTGGTACCAAGAGAAATTCTAAGAAGAGGTGCTAAGGACTCAGCCTTAGCTAGAATACGGGAAATACTGGAATACGAGAGGTCACACGTGACAGGAATAGTTGAAGAGCTCGTTCAAAAGTATGAAAATATGATAAAGAGAGAAAAGGGAATATGGAAGAAGAAAACAAACCCAGTAGAAGTTCAAAAAGGACAAGTGAAAGAACTTATAAGCCATTTTGAGGGAACAGGAAATACTGAAGTGAATATCAAACTAATGGGTGAGGAAGAATATGTGGTACCAAGAGAAATTCTAAGAAGAGGTGCTAAGGACTCAGCCCTAGCTAGAATACAGGAAATACTGGAATACGAGAGGTCACACGTAACAGGAATAGTTGAAGAGCTCGTTCAAAAGTATGAAAATATGATAGAGAGAGAAAAGGGAATATGGAAGAAGAAAACAAACCCAGTAGAAGTTCAAAAAGGACAAGTGAAAGAACTTATAAGCCATTTTGAGAGAACAGGAAATACTGAAGTGAATATCAAACTAATGGGCGAGGAAGAATATGTGGTACCAAGAGAAATTCTAAGAAGAGGTGCTAAGGACTCAGCCCTAGCTAGAATACGGGAAATATTGGAATACGAGAGGTCACACGTAACAGGAATAGTTGAAGAGCTCGTTCAAAAGTATGAAAATATGATAGAGAGAGAAAAGGGAATATGGAAGAAGAAAACAAACCAAGTAGAAGTTCAAAAAGGACAAGTGAAAGAACTTATAAGCCATTTTGAGGGAACAGGAAATACTGAAGTGAATATCAAACTAATGGGTGAGGAAGAATATGTGGTACCAAGAGAAATTCTAAGAAGAGGTGCTAAGGACTCAGCCTTAGCTAGAATACTGGAAATATTGGAATACGAGAGGTCACACGTGAAAGGAATAGTTGAAGAGCTCGTTCAAAAGTATGAAAATATGATAGAGAGAGAAAAGGGAATATGGAAGAAGACAACAAATCCAGTAGAAGTTCAAAAAGGACAAGTGAAAGAATTTATAGAACATTTTGGGGGAACAGGAAATACTTAAAATGTGAATAACATTAAACTAAAGAATGTGGAAGAATATGTGGTACTGAAAGAAATTCTAAGAAGAGATGCTAAGGAGGCAGCTTTATCTAGAATACCAGAAATAAACAGGTTATTCAATGGAAAGAGTAAAAATAAAGAGACTAAAATTATATTAAAATATCAAAATATATAAAAACTAAAAGATCCATGAAACTTATAAACTACCTTCCCCTCCCCCCAAAAAAAAATTCAAAATAATATATGGAACTAGATGTCCAGAAAAGAAGAAGGAGAAGAAGGAGAAGAAGAAGAAGAAGAGGAAAATGGGAGCGGGGAAACAACAAGATGGTGACTGTTACCAATTTATTCTGGATAAGGAATATTCTACATGATGGACTCAGCAGGGGGAAGAAGTCTGACTTTCTTTAGTATGCTTTGTTCCTTGATGAAGATTCACCTGTACTGTTTCTTTGTCAGGTGGACAAATGCAGAAGAAATAAGTCTGACTTCTAGTATGATGTGTTCTCTGAAGAAGACTCCCCAAAACTTGATAGAAAATACAAAATATGTATAACTAGAACACCCCCCCCCAAAAAAAAAAGAAGAAGAAGAAGAAGAAGAAGAAGAAGAAGAAGAATGCAAAAAAACAACAAGATGGCTACTGTTCCCAATCTATTCTGGACACCTAAGGAATATTCTACAAGATGGACTCAGTAGAGGGAAGAAATGTGACTTGCAATGGAAAGCTATGATCCTACATGAAGATTCACCTGTACTATTTCTTTGCCAGGTGAACAAATGCAGAGCAAGCAAGTCTGACTTCTTCTTGTATGCTGTGTTCTATGTAGAAGATTTCACAAAGCTGGAGAGAAAATACAAAACAAACTATATAGAACTACAAAATATAAAAGAAGAAGAAGAAGAAGAAAAAGAGGAAGAAGAAGACGAGGAAAAAGAAGAAGATGGCCGCAGAGAAACAACAAAATGGCAATTGTTCCCAAACCAATCTGGACACCTAAGGGATATTCTACAAGATGGACTCCGCAGAGGAAAGAAGTCTGACTTGCTCAAGTATGCTTTGTTCCTTGATGAAGATTCACTTGTACTGTTTCTTTGTCAGATGAACACATGCAGAAGAAACAAGTCTGACTTCCTGTATGCTGTGTTCTAAGTAGGAGATTCCCAAAAGATGGCGACTGTCCCCAATTTACTCTGGATACCTAAGGGATATTCTACGAGATATACTCAGCAGAGGGAAGAAGTCTAACTTGCTCTAGTACGCTTTGTTCCTTGATGAAGATTCACCTGTAATGTTTCTTTGTCAGGTAAACAAATGCAGAAAAAGCAAGTCAGATTTCTTATTGTATGCTGTGTCCTATGTAGAAGATTTCCCAAAGCTAGAGAGAATTTACACAAAAAAAATATAGAGCTAGAAAATACAAAAGAAGAAGAAGAAGAAGAGGAGGATGGCAACAGAGAAACAATAAAATAACGACTGTTCCCTATGTATTCTGGACACCTAAGGGATATTCTACAAGATGTATTCAGCAGAGGGAAGAAGTCTGACATGCTCTAGTATACTTTGTTCTTTGATGAAGATTCACTTGTACTGTTTCTTTGTCAGGTGAACAAATGTAGAAGAAACAAGTCTGACTTCTTCTTGTATGCTGTGTTCTATGTAGAAGATACCACAAAGCTGGAGGGAAAAAGAAAAAAAAATATATAAAACTAAAAAATCCAAAAGAAGAAGAAGAAGAAGAAGAAGAAGAAGAAGACTGCAGCAGGGAAACAACGAGATGGCTACCGTTCCAAATCAATTCTGGATACCTATGTGATATTCTACAAGATGGACACAGGAGAGAGAAGAATTCTGACTTAGTTCTAGTACGCTTTGTTTCTTTATGTAGATTCACTTGTACTGTTTCTTTTTCAGGTGAACAAATGAAAAAAGAAACAATTATGACTTCTTGTATTGTGTGTTCTATGAAGATGATTCCAAAATAGAAGGCGACAGTTCCCAATCTATTCGGGATACCTAAGTGATTTTCTACAAGATGGACTCATGAGAGGGAAGAAGTCTGAATTGTCTAGTATGATTTGCATCTACAGTCCCTCTTCCGGGCATGAATCCAAATTGTTCCTCACCAATTGTTGTTTCATCTCTGAGTGTCTTCTACCATATCTTCATAGTATGGCTTATCAACTTTTATGCCTCTGTAGTTGCCACATTCCTGGATGTCTCCCTTCCCCCTATAGATGGGGCTGATTAGGCTTCCTGTCCACTCCTCTGGCATCTTTTCCTAATTGAAGATATTTTGCATTAGGTCCCACAAGATATATAAGTCTTCCACTCCAAGACTCTTCCATACCTCTACTGGTATATTATCCGGTCCTGCAGCTTTACTATTTTTCATCTACTTTGCTGATTGTTCTACTTCTCTTCTAGTCACTCCTATGGTAACTGCCTCGTTTGGGAGTCCATCTTCAAATACTGTTCTTGGGTTCTCCTTATTCAATAGTCCTTCAAAATAAGTTTCCCGCCTTCTTTTAATTTCATTCTCTTCTGCTAGAACTATACCATTCCTGTCTTTTATTTGCCTTATCTGCTTCAGGTCTTAAGATGCAGCATCTCGGGCCTTAACAATTCGTAATATTTTCTTCTCTCCTTCTGGTGTTTCCATCTCTTTATAGACTTCATTTAATGTCCCTGCCTTCGCCTTTGCTACTACTTTTCGTGCTTCTTTCTTTGCCTGCTTATAGTTTTCTTTATCCTGCTCTTGTCCTGATAGATCTGCCTTCTTCTTGGCTTCTTTCTTGGGTTTTACCCGTTCTTGCACCTCATCATCCCATCAACACGATTCTTTATCATTTGGGGGTCTTCTTCCTGATGATGGCCTCAGCAGAGGGAAGAAGTCTCAACAAGATAGACTCAGCAGAGGGAAGAAGTCTCTACAAGGGGGCCTCAGAAGAGGAATGAAGTCTCTAAAAGATGGTATCAGCAGAGATATTAAGTCTCTACAAGAGGGCCTCAGCAGAGGGATGAAGTCTCTACAAGAAGGCCTCAGTAAATGGTAAGCAATTGTCTTAGTTATAATGTATATGTTTTAATAACACTTGATATTGTTCAATTGCGGTTATCTTTTTAAATACAAAAAGAGAATTATCAAGTAAGGTTACGATAATGTTACAAGTATTGAAATTTCTTCATGCTGAGCTTGCATGTGGTTGGAATTGTGCCACCAACCATAATTAAAAATGTGCAAGATTTGTGAAAGTGTTTATTCTTGAGTTGCCGGGCTAACTGTGAAGCATAACCAGTAGGTTAGGTAGGAGTACAGTATAGCCTAGACTACGAATTGCATGTTGCTTCACATAAAATCGTTGTCCTAAATGAAGATTTTGTATGACAGGGTATCAGTTTGGAGTAACTGTTACTGTACTAGCACTTGTAAGAATTAAAAAGACCCCGGGAATCGGCCTTTCCCTCAACCTCCACTACAAATGAAGATCCGTCCTTCTCCAACGTCAAGTGGTAATTTAAATTTAAGACTTGGCTTAAAGTATTAGCTTATGCCTATGAGGTACACGGTATTAACCTATGCCAATGTTTGGTTTGTTATAGATAGGCTAGCCAGGAATAAGTTGATTGTCCTAAATTGAATGGTAGCCTCCGAGTGTAAGACACCAATCCCACCAATAAAGAAGACAGAAGAGAAGAAACTGGATGTGGCAGAGATGAGAATGTTAAGATGGATGCGTGGGGTGACAAGAAGAGATAAGATACGGAATGAGGTAATTAGGAGTACCACAGGTGTTAGAGAACTATAAGATAAGATCCAAGAAAGTAGACTGAGGTGGTATGGTCATGTAACGAGAAGAGATGAACAGTATATTGGGAGGAGAGTGATGGAAACGGAGGTACAGGGAACGAGAAAGAGAGGGAGAACAAAGCGAAGGTGGATGGACTGTATCAAGGATGACCTTCGATCAAAGGGATTAACCGGTGATGAAGTGTGGGACAGAGGTAGATGGAGAACGCTGGCGAGAAACATAGACCCCACATAAAGGTGGGAAAAGATGCAGACTAAGACACCAATCCCATCAAAAACATTTAACTAACTTTATATTAAACTAATTTTTCTTTGTACAATTTTCTATCAAAAAAAAAAAAAAAAAAAAAAAAAGGTTCGATAAGGGGAAAGATATACCAATTACACAATATTAATTCGTTCTGTTGATAATAAGAATAACACATCTTGGTAATGGATCAGTTTTAGATAGTCATTGAAAACAATCATATTACAAATTCTGCTACTACCAAAATCATGCAATATTCTCGCATTTTGAAAATTTTCGAGTAAAATTCTTTGGCTAATACATACGCCATTTGGCATTTTGTTTGAAGTGATAGTACTTCAAGACAACTTTTTTTATCATTTATTAACATTTCCTTAAGATAAATTTTAATTTGTCAAACTGTACCACGATGTACAAATTTCAATTGCAAACTAAAAATAATAAAGCTATTTCAACTAATTTTCAGGACAATGCATTGACACAGACATCGTTTAACATAGTCGTTCAGGTCAAAGTTTACACGTAAAGTAAAATAAAAAATTCTTTTGAATTCTTTTAATCCTCTTAAAATATACGGTTATATTTCAAAGCATACCAAATTTCATTAAAATCGAAGAAGTATTAAAAAAGATTTGCAACACGTATATATTTTCAGGTCATTAGTGTAATCTCCATTTGCGTAGTAAGGTGGCCATATTAGAATGATTTCTGGTGCAAAAGCTGTTGCTTGGGTAAATTTGTATTGTGTTACAGGGTGTGATTTTCGCACAGAAAATATATGATTTCCTATAGTAAATAACGTGATTTAACCGAATTTGACCTTCATTTCAACCGGAATCAAACAGATCAACCAATCCGACTAACTTTAAGTTGACGAATTGGTTGATGATATTACGGATGAAATGAAGGTAAAAACCGGTTAAATCACGATATTTACTATAGGAAATCATATCTTTTCTGTGCGAAAATCACACCCTGTAATACAATACAAATTTACCAAATATTATCACATATATGTTGAGATAAAATATTTAAATATAAGAACTTGTTCAACGTTGTCACTTCTCTTACGAATGTACTGAGAACGATAACATTAGCAACGTTACCAATGGTTCACAGTATTACCAACGATGACGAATGGTACACAGAGTTACCAACGACACGATGACATTACTAGCGGTATTAATGCTAAATATTTCCATACGTATTTTAAATATTTTTTCCATATAACTATTACACAATATATATAAAGTACAAAAAAAGGGCACAGAACCTAACAAACCCACCTAACCTTGCCTAGAAGTACCTCGGTCACAAAACACATATGATGACTATTGAGGAATGACTTACATTTATGAAACAGTACTACCAACGACGACGAATGGTACACAGAGTTACCAACGACACGATGACATTACTAGAGGTAGAAATGCTAAATATTTCCATAGGTATTTTAAATAATTTTTCCATATAACTATTACACAATATATAAAAAGTACAAAAAAGGGCACAGAACCTAACAAACCCACCTAACCTTGCCTAGAAGTACCCCGATCACAAAACACATATAATGACTATTGAAGAATGACTTAATTTTATGAAGAAAACGACGAAACTTGTGGCTTCCATGGGGGTAGACGACTTTTCCCCAAAAATGTACCTTTATAGGAAGTAACGGTATAACCACAACGGCGTTTCTTCTTGGTTTTAGGTATGATGGATTCAGAATTGCAATAAAACACGTGAATGTCTTTCCAATAAGATAACAGAGAACAGCACTTGGGGCACTGTAAACATTGAGGAATTACGTTGTGTGATTTAAGGAAATAATCAACATTAACTGAAGAACCATAAAAATCACCATGGAATTTAGCCACTGCTTTTAGGTACGGAATACTGCAGCCGTTACAAGTTTCTATAACTTCCTCCATCGAAAAATACGAAAAAATAAATCGCACTTGAAATGACGAACGCCTTACTGGGTCAAAGGTTACAACGCAAAAGGTATTGGAGCCGGTATGAACACAGTACACACCTCTCAAAGAGATAAAGGAAGGGGGTGTAGGGAGATATCTGAATAGGCATCGGTTGGTGATTGGTTAAGGGAAAAACAAAGAACACTAGCGGGTAAACATGAATGAACTAAATAGGGAAACTAGTCCAGAGAAAGTATTAATGTAAAACAGAGGAGTGAAAAGGAAATAATATAAGAAAAGAAATAAAAACAATATAGGAAGATAAAATGGAATGAATGATAAATAATATTGAATGGGAATAT
>NC_090747.1:83184180-83196680 GCF_036898095.1 Palaemon carinicauda
GCGGTAACACCTTCCTCCCTACTAGAGCAAGTATTACTGCTACAATAATACTACGACATTGGCTGGGCCATAAATTAATGCTATTTGGATTAAGTTTGATGAAGAAAAAGTAACTTTCCTTAGTTGGCTATTTCTTAATTCTTTTATGTCTGTAAATGAATACGCACTCCACTCTCGCTCTCTCTTACTATCCTAAAACGGAAAATGTAACTTGTTTCATCTTAGTCCACTCTCTCCTAATATTTTAGTTTGTAAATAAATACCCCTCTCTCTCTCTCTCTCTCTCTCTCTCTCTCTCTCTCTCTCTCTCTCTCTCTCTCTCTCTCTCTCTCTCTCTCTCTGTCTCTTAATATTTTAGTTTGTAAATAAATAGCCCCGTCTCTCTCTCTCTCTCTCTCTCTCTCTGTCTCTCTCTCTCTCTCTCTCTCTCTCTATTAATATATTAGTTTGTAAATAAATAACCCCGTCTCTCTCTCTCTCTCTCTCTCTCTCTCTCTCTCTCTCTCTCTCTCTCTCTCTCTCTCTCTCTCTCTTAATATCTTAGTTTGTAAATAAATAGCCCCGTCTCTCTCTCTCTCTCTCTCTCTCTCTCTCTCTCTCTCTCTCTCTCTGCGTGTGTTTCTAAAATTTAAACAAGAGGGCTCACACCTGAAAACCTGAAGAAATTGCGAAAATACGAAAATCATTTGTATTTCGAAAGTTTTCATCTATCAATGTTTGATAATTAATTTCAGAGTATCCGAATAAATTTTAATTTCCACCGCCACAGCCTTTATATTAAAGCGTAATTCCATTACTCAGCCAAAGTATTCCCGACGACACTCGATAACCTCCTTCTCGAGTCCTTTAGAAGACACCAAAAATGGAATGGAGAGAAGCAAATACAGTTTTCCTGTTATCCTGAAAACTTACAGAGGATCAGTTTGTCCAAACAGTTCTTGTCATCACTTCTTTGGACGCCATTGCGGGGATTATCTACTCATTATGAACGTGAAGTAACACGCTCAAGTACCGTATTTAGTAGTAGCAAGTCATGCATAAGCTGAATGAAAGAGCAGAAGATTCTTCACTGGAAAGAAAACGCTGAAGCTGCGAGACTTTGCGAGAATCCTACAGCCAAGACTTTCCGAAGAATCCTGCAGCCAAGACTTCCCGAAGAATCCTGCAGCCAAGACTTCCCGAAGAATCCTGCAGCCAAGACTTCCCGAAAAATCCTGCAGCCAAGACTTTCTGAAGAATCCTGCAGCCAAGACTTTCTGAAGAATCCTGCAGCCAAGACTTTCTGAAGAATCCTACAGCCAAGACTTCCCGAAGAATCCTGCAGCCAAGACTTCCCGAAGAATCCTGCAGCCAAGACTTCCCGAAAAATCCTGCAGCCAAGACTTTCTGAAGAATCCTGCAGCCAAGACTTCCCGAAGAATCCTGCAGCCAAGACTTTCCGAAAAATCCTGCAGCCAATACTTCCCGGAGAATCCTGAAGCCACAAACCATTTTAGCTGTTGCGAGATTGAAACCGTTCCAGATGAAGTGGACCTATGGACGGCCTGGAAGGGGGTTGCAGAAACTTCTTCACTGAGGAGAAAACATTCGAGCTTCGAGACTGTCATACAAGAGACGCCATTCCAAAAAGCCTCCCAATTCGTTCTGCTTTGAACACGAGAGGCATTCCTGAAGAATCGATTTCTTTTCCGTTGCAAGAATGAAAAAGTGATTCAAAATGCTTGTCGACACCAAATAAATGGATGTATGTAATTGTAGTTTTCCTATCCTAAAAATTGTCTACTATTTTGTGTGTGTATATATATATATATATATATATATATATATATATATATATATATATATATATATATATATATATGCTTAATATTTCAAATACAAATTAGGAAAAGAAAATCTAAAATCTTTCGTCAAATGACAGATGTCGCTGGGATCCAGTTTCGGTGTGAAGACATCCAGAAGACTTCAGTGAAGACTCCGTTTTTTAAAACTAAAGGTGGTGATGGGCAGAAAGAAGTTAGATTGAATATGGAGAGTTTTAAGGGTAATTGTTATTGTGGTGACGGTTTGGATCCTAAAATTGTTCCTGAATTGGAACAAACTCTAAAGGATCTTATTGGAGCTTCACAAGGTAAGCTTTTATATTGTTACTATTGTTCCGTCTTAGATTACGGAACATTTATTTCACAAACAAGAGGAATGTCTGAGAATGAATCACGATCTTATAAGGTCCAAAAGGAAGGACTCGTTATAGATTTGATGAAGGATCTTATTGGAGCTTCACAAGGTAAGCTTTTATGTTGTTACTATTGTTCCGTCTTAGATTCCGGAACATTTATTTCACATGCAAGAGGAATGTCTGAGAATGAATCACGATCTTATAAGGCCCAAAAGGAAGGACTCGTTATAGATTTGATGAAGGATCTTATTGGAGCTTCACAAGGTAAGCTTTTATGTTGTTACTATTGTTCTGTCTTAGATTCCGGAACATTTATTTCACAAGCAAGAGGAATGTCTGAGAATGAATCACGATCTTATAAGGCCCAAAAGGAAGGACTCGTTATAGATTTGATGGAGGATCTTATTGGAGCTTCACAAGGTAAGCTTTTATGTTGTTACTATTGTTCCGTCTTAGATTCCGGAACATTGATTTCACAAGCAAGAGGAATGTCTGAGAATGAATCAAGATCTTATAGGGCCCAAAAGGAAGGACTCGTTATAGATTTGCTGGAGGATCTTATTGGAGCTTCACAAGGTAAGCTTTTATGTTGTTACTATTGTTCCGTCTTAGATTCCGGAACATTTATTTCACATGCAAGAGGAATGTCTGAGAATCAATCACGATCTTATAAGGCCCAAAAGGAAGGACTTGTTATAGATTTGGTGGATGAGAAAAAAATCTATAATAGAAACAAGACTGTTGTAGAAGGTTTAATTGAAAAATACAAATATATTATGGAAAGCCATGAAGAAATAAAGAAGAAGGAGATAATTGGTATACAAGGAAAAAAAGATAAAGTAAAACAAAGGGTTCAAGAATTCGAGGAAAAAGTTAATGTTGTCGGACATCAAACTGATATGAAGAAAGTTGATGTTGAAGAATATGCAGCAAGGCGAGAAATTCTGATAAGAGATGCTAAAGACTCAGCCTTAGCTAGAATATGGGAAATACTGGAATACGAGAGGTCACACGTGATAGGAATAGTTGAAGAGCTCGTTCAAAAGTATGAAAATATGATAGAGAGAGAAAAGGGAATATGGAAGAAGAAAACAAACCCAGTAGAAGTTCAAAAAGGACAAGTGAAAGAACTTATAAGCCATTTTGAGGGAACAGGAAATACGAAAGTGAATATCAAAGTAATGGGTGAGGAAGAATATGTGGTACCAAGAGAAATTCTAAGAAGAGGTGCTAAGGACTCAGCCCTAGCTAGAATACGGGAATTACTGGAATACGAGAGGTCACACGTGACAGGAATAGTTGAAGAGCTCGTTCAAAAGTATGAAAATATGATAGAGAGAGAAAAGGGAATATGGAAGAAGAAAACAAACCCAGTAGAAGTTCAAAAAGGACAAGTGAAAGAACTTATAAGCCATTTTGAGGGAACAGGATATACGAAAGTGAATATCAAAGTAATGGGTGAGGAAGAATATGTGGTACCAAGAGAAATTCTAAGAAGAGGTGCTAAGGACTCAGCCCTAGCTAGAATACGGGAAATACTGGAATACGAGAGGTCACACGTGACAGGATTAGTTGAAGAGCTCGTTCAAAAGTATGAAAATATGATAGAGAGAGAAAAGGGAATATGGAAGAAGAAAACAAACCCAGTAGAAGTTCAAAAAGGACAAGTGAAAGAACTTATAAGCCATTTTGAGGGAACAGGAAATACGAAAGTGAATATCAAAGTAATGGGTGAGGAAGAATATGTGGTACCAAGAGAAATTCTAAGAAGAGGTGCTAAGGACTCAGCCCTAGCTAGAATACGGGAAATACTGGAATACGAGAGGTCACACGTGACAGGAATAGTTGAAGAGCTCGTTCAAAAGTATGAAAATATGATAGAGAGAGAAAAGGGAATATGGAAGAAGAAAACAAACCCAGTAGAAGTTCAAAAAGGACAAGTGAAAGAACTTATAAACCATTTTGAGGTAACAGGAAATACGAAAGTGAATATCAAAGTAATGGGTGAGGAAGAATATGTGGTACCAAGAGAAATTCTAAGAAGAGGTGCTAAGGACTCAGCATTTGGTAGAATACGGGAAATACTGGAATACGAGAGGTCACACGTGACAGGAATAGTTGAAGAGCTCGTTCAAAAGTATGAAAATATGATAGAGAGAGAAAAGGGAATATGGAAGAAGAAAACAAACCCAGTAGAAGTTCAAAAAGGACAAGTGAAAGAACTTATAAGCCATTTTGAGGTAACAGGAAATACGAAAGTGAATATCAAAGTAATGGGTGAGGAAGAATATGTGGTACCAAGAGAAATTCTAAGAAGAGGTGCTAAGGACTCAGCATTTGGTAGAATACGGGAAATACTGGAATACGAGAGGTCACACGTGACAGGAATAGTTGAAGAGCTCGTTCAAAAGTATGAAAATATGATAGAGAGAGAAAAGGGAATATGGAAGAAGAAAACAAACCCAGTAGAAGTTCAAAAAGGACAAGTGAAAGAACTTATAAGCCATTTTGAGGGAACAAGAAATACTGAAGTGAATATCAAACTAATGGGTGAGGAAGAATATGTGGTACCAAGAGAAATTCTAAGAAGAGGTGCTAAGGACTCAGCCCTAGCTAGAATACGGGAAATACTGGAATACGAGAGGTCACACGTGACAGGAATAGTTGAAGAGATCGTTCAAAAGTATGAAAATATGATAGAGAGAGAAAAGGGAATATGGAAGAAGAAAACAAACCTATTATAAGTTCAAAAAGGACAAGTGAAAGAACTTATAAGCCATTTTGAGGGAACAGGAAATGCTGAAGTGAATATAAAACTAATGAGTGAGGAAGAATATGTGGTACCAAGAGAAATTCTAAGAAGAGGTGCTAAGGACTCAGCCCTAGCTAGAATACGGGAAATACTGGAATACGAGAGGTCACACGTGACAGGAATAGTTGAAGAGATCGTTCAAAAGTATGAAAATATGATAGAGAGAGAAAAGGGAATATGGAAGAAGAAAACAAACCTATTATAAGTTCAAAAAGGACAAGTGAAAGAACTTATAAGCCATTTTGAGGGAACAAGAAATACTGAAGTGAATATCAAACTAATGGGTGAGGAAGAATATGTGGTACCAAGAGAAATTCTAAGAAGAGGTGCTAAGGACTCAGCCATAGCTAGAATACGGGAAATACTGGAATACGAGAGGTCACACGTGACAGGAATAGTTGAAGAGCTCGTTCAAAAGTATGAAAATATGATAGAGAGAGAAAAGGGAATATGGAAGAAGAAAACAAACCCAGTAGAAGTTCAAAAAGGACAAGTGAAAAAACTTATAAGCCATTTTGAGGGTACAGGAAATACTGAAGTGAATATCAAACTAATGGGTGAGGCAGAATATGTGGTACCAAGAGATATTCTAAGAAGAGGTGCTAAGGACTCAGCCATAGCTAGAATACGGGAAATATTGGAATACGAGAGGTCACACGTGACAGGAATAGTTGAAGAGCTCGTTCAAAAGTATGAAAATATGATAGAGAGAGAAAAGGGAATATGGAAGAAGAAAACAAACCCAGTAGAAGTTCAAAAAGGACAAGTGAAAGAACTTATAAGCCATTTTGAGGGAACAGGAAATACTGAAGTGAATATCAAACTAATGGGTGAGGCAGAATATGTGGTACCAAGAGATATTCTAAGAAGAGGTGCTAAGGACTCAGCCATAGCTAGAATACGGGAAATATTGGAATACGAGAGGTCACACGTGACAGGAATAGTTGAAGAGCTCGTTCAAAAGTATGAAAATATGATAGAGAGAGAAAAGGGAATATGGAAGAAGAAAACAAACCCAGTAGAAGTTCAAAAAGGACAAGTGAAAGAACTTATAAGCCATTTTGAGGGAACAGGAAATACTCAAGTGAATATCAAACTAATGGGTGAGGCAGAATATGTGGTACCAAGAGATATTCTAAGAAGAGGTGCTAAGGACTCAGCCATAGCTAGAATACGGGAAATATTGGAATACGAGAGGTCACACGTGACAGGAATAGTTGAAGAGCTCGTTCAAAAGAACGAGAATAAGATAAAAAGAGAAAATCGGATATGGAAGAAGAAAAGAAACACAGAAAAAGATCAAAAAGGCCTAGTGAAAGAATTTATAGAGCATTTTGAGGGAACAGGAAATACTGAAAATGTGAATAACATCAAACTAATGGATGTGGAAGAATATGTGGTACTGAGAGAAATTCTAAGAAGAGATGCTAAGGAGGCAGCTTTATCTAGAACACCAGAAATAAACAGGTTATTCAATGGGAAGAGTAAAAAAAAAAAACGAATAAAATTATATTAAAATATTAAAATATATAAAAACTAAAAGATCCATAAAACATATAAACTACCTTCCTCTCCCCCCCCCCCCACAAAAAAAATAAAACTAAAAAATTCAAAATAATATATGGAACTAGATGTCCAGAAGAAGAAGAAGAAGAAGAAGAAGAGGAAAATGGCAGCGGGAGAACAACAAGATGGTGACTGTTACCAATTTATTCTGGTTAAGGAATATTCTACAGGATGGACTCAGCAGGGGGAAGAAGTCTGACTTTCTTTAGTATGCTTTGTTCCTTGATGAAGATTCACCTGTACTGTTTCTTTGTCAGGTGGACAAATGCAGAAGAAACAAGTCTGACTTCTAGTATGATGTGTTCTCTGAAGATTCCCCAAAACTTGATAGAAAATACAAAATATGTATAACTAGAAACCCCTCACCCCCCCCAAAAAAAAAAGAAGAAGAAGAAGAAGAAGAAGAATGCAAAAAAAAAAAAAACAACAAGATGGCTACTGTTCCCAATCTATTCTGGACACCTAAGAAATATTCTACAAGATGGACTCAGTAGAGGGAAGAAGTGTGACTTGCAATGGTAAGCCATGATCCTACATGAAGATTCACCTGTACTATTTCTTTGCCAGGTGAACAAATGCAGAACAAGCAAGTCTGACTTCTTCTTGTATGCTGTGTTCTATGTAGAAGATTTCACAAAGCTTGAGAGAAAATACAAAAAAAAAAAATATAGAACTACAAAATACAAAAGAAGAAGAAGAAGATGAATATGAGGAAGAAGACGACGAGGAAAAAGAAGATGGCCGCAGAGAAACAACAAAATGGCGATTATTCCCAAACCAATCTGGACACCTAAGGGATATTCTACAAGATGGACTCCGCCGAGGAAAAAAGTCTGACTTGCTCAAGTATGCTTTGTTCCTTGATGAAGATTCACTTGTACTGTTTCTTTGTCAGATGAACACATGCAGAAGAAACAAGTTTGACTTCCTGTATGCTGTGTTCTAAGTAGGAGATTCCCAAAAGATGGCGACTGTTCCCAATTTACTCTGGATACCTAAGGGATATTCTACGAGATATACTCAGCAGAGGGAAGAAGTCTGACTCGCTCTAGTATAATTTGTTCTTTGATGAAAATTCACTTGTACTGTTTCTTTGTCAGGTGAACAAATGTAGAAAAAGCAAGTCAGATTTCTTATTGTATGCTGTGTCCTATGTAGAAGATTCCCCAAAGCTAGAGAGAAATTACACAAAAAAATATAGAACTAGAAAATACAAAAGAAGAAGAAGAAGAAGAAGAAGAAGAAGAAGAAGAAGAAGAAGGCAGAGAAATAAAAAAATGGCGACTGTTCCCAATCTATTCTGAACACCTAAGGGATATTCTACAAGATGTATTCAGCAGAGGGAAGAAGTCTGATTTGTTCAAGTATGCTTTGTTCCTTGATGAAGATTCACCTGTACTGTTTCTTTGTCAGGTGAACAAATGCAGAAAAAGCAAGTCAGATTTCTTATTGTATGCTGTGTCCTATGTAGAAGATTCCCCAAAGCTAGAGAGAAATTACACACAAAAAAAAAATATAGAACTAGAAAATACATAAGAAGAAGAAGAAGAAGAAGGAGAAGAAGAATTAGAAGAAGATGGCAGCAGAGAAACAATAAAATTGCGACTGTTCCCAATCTATTCTGAACACCTAAGGGATATTCTACAAGATGTATTCAGTATAGGGAAGAAGTCTGACATGCTCTAGTATAATTTGTTCTTTGATGAAAATTCACCTGTACTGTTTCCTTGTCAGGTGAACAAATGCAGAAAAAGCAAGTCAGATTTCTTATTGTATGCTGTGTCCTATGTAGAAGATTCCCCAAAGCTAGAGAGAAATTACACACAAAAAAAAAATATAGAACTAGAAAATACAAAAGAAGAAGAAGAAAAAGAAGAAGAAAATGGCAGCATATAAACAATAAAATGGCAACTGTTCCCAATGTATTCTGAACACCTAAGGGATATTCTACAAGATGTACTCAGCAGAGGGAAGAAGTCTGACTTGTTCAAGTATGCTTTGTTCCTTGATGAAGATTCACCTGTACTGTTTCTTTGTCAGGTGAACAAATGCAGAAGAAACAAGTCTGACTTCCTGTATGCTGTGTTCTAAGTAGGAGATTCCCAAAAGATGGCGGCTGTTCCCAATTTACCCTGGATACCTAAGGGATATTCTACAAGATGTACTCAGCAGAGGGAAGAAGTCTGACTTGCTCTAGTACGTTTTGTTCCTTGATGAAGATTCACCTGTACTGTTTCTTTGTCAGGTGAACAAATGCAGAAAAAGCAAGTCAGATTTCTTATTGTATGCTGTGTCCTATGTAGAAGATTTCCCAAAGCTAGAGATAAATTACACAAAAAAAATATAGAACTAGAAAATACAAAAGAAGAAGAAGAAAAAGAAGAAGAAAAAGAAGAAGAAAATGGCAGCAGATATACAATAAAATGGCGACTGTTCCAAATCAATTCTGAACACCTAAGGGATATTCTACAAGATGTACTCAGCAGAGGGAAGAAGTCTGACTTGTTCAGGTATGCTTTGTTCCTTGATGAAGATTCACCTGTACTGTTTCTTTGTCCGGTGAACAAATGCAGAAGAAACAAGTCTGACTTCCTGTATGCTGTGTTCTAAGTAGGAGATTCCCAAAAGATGGCGACTGTTCCCAATTTACTCTGGATACCTAAGGGATATTCTACAAGATGTAGGCTACTCAGCAGAGGGAAGAACTCTGACTTGCTCAAGTATGCTTTGTTCCTTGATGAAAATTCACTTGTACGGTTTCTTTGTCAGGTGAACAAATGCAGAAGAAACAAGTCTGACTTCCTGTATGCTGTGTTCTAAGTAGGAGATTCCCAAAAGATGGCGGCTGTTCCCAATTTACTCTGGATACCTAAGGGATATTCTACAAGATATACTCAGCAGAGGGAAGAAGTCTGACTTGCTCAAGTATGCTTTGTTCCTTGATGAAGATTCACTTGTACTTTTTCTTTGTCAGGTGAATAAATGCAGAAAAAGCAAGTTAGATTTCTCATTGTATGCTGTGTCCTATGTAGAAAATTCCCCAAAGCTAGAGAGAAATTACAAAAAAAAATATAGAACTAGGAAATAAAAAAGACGAAGAAGAAGAAAAAGAAGAAGAAGAAGAAGAAGAAGATGGCAGCAGAGAAACAATAAAATGGCCACTGTTCCTAATCTATTCTGAACACTTAAGGGATATTCTGCAAGATCTACTCAGCAGAGGGAAGAAGTCTGACTTACTCAAGTATGCTTTGTTCCTCTCCTGCTCATTCCCTGTATCTACATTTCCACAACTCTCCTCCCAATATACTGTTCATCTCTTCTCATGACATGACCATACCACCTCAGTCTACTTTCTTGGATCTTATCTGATAGTTCTCTAACTCCTGTGGTACCCCTAATAACCTCATTCCGTATCTTATCTCTTCTTGTCACCCCACACATCCATCTCAACATTCTCATCTCTGCCACATCCAATTTCTTCTATCCTGTCTTCTTTATTAACTACGTCTCCTCTCCATACATCATTGCCAGTCTCACAACTGTTCTGTGTACTTTAACTTTCAACTTAACTCCTATTTTCCTGTCGCATAGTACTCCACACACTTTTTTCCAATTCTTCCATCCTGCTTGTATTCTGTGGTTTATTTCTGCCCCCAGATCACTATCCTCTACAACTGTTGGCCCTAAATACTTGAAATTTTCAACTCTTTTCAATCTCTCTCCTTGTAAACTAACTTCCTCATTTACCCCATTTTTCAATATCAAATACTCTGTCTTTTTTCCTGCTGATCTTAAATCCTCTATTTTCCATTTCTCTTCTCCACTCCTACAGTTTCTTTTCTACTACCTCTCGCCTAGTGCTACACAGTATAAAATCATCAGCAAAAAGCATACACCAAGAAGACTGATCTCTAATATCTTGTGTTACTACATCCATGACCAGATCATATAGGTAAGGGCTCAATGCAGACCTCTGATGTAGTCCCACATTCACTGGGAAACTTTCTCTTAGGCCTATATTTCTCTTAACATTTGCTTCTGCCCTCTCATACATATCTTGGGTGATTCTTACCTATTTCTCAGGACTCCCTTTTCTCTCATACACCTCCACAGCTCCTGATGTGGTACTTCGACCGTATGCCTTCTCCAGGTCAATAAAGACCTTATGTAATCCTTTCTGTTTCTCCCGATGATTTTCTATCATCTGCCTCAAAGGAAATATTGCATCTATAGTCCCTCTTCCGGGCATGAATCCAAATTGTTTCTCACCAATTGTTGTTTCATCTCTGAGTGTCTTCTCAATGATCTTCTATCATATCTTCATAGTATGGCTTATCAACTTTATGCCTCTGTAGTTGCCACATTCCTGGATGTCTCCCTTCCCCTTATAGATGGGGCTGATTAGCCTTCCTGTCCACTCCTCTGGCATCTTTTCCTAATTGAACATATATTGCATTAGATCCCACAAGATATATATGCCTTCCTCTCCAAGACTCTTCCATACCTCTACTGGTATATTATCCAGTCCTGCAGCTTTACTATTTTTCATCTACTTTACTTTGTTCTACTTCTCTTCTAGTCACTCCTATGGTAACTGCCTCGTTTGGGAGTCCATCTTCAAATACTGTTCTTGGGTTCTCCTTATTCAATAGTCCTTCAAAATAAGTTTCCCACCTTCTTTTAATTTCATTCTCTTCTGCTAGAACTATACCATTACTGTCTTTTATTTGCCTTATCTGCTTCACGTCTTTAGATGCAGCATTTCGGGGCTTAGCAATTCGTACAATATTACAGAGGAAAAACCAGACAGGAATTTTCATTTTCGTTTTAGTGCGATGGAGGAGCGAAGATACAAGCATAATATATACAAAAGGAATTATGTACAATTGTGGTACAATGGCCTCAGCAGAGGGAAGAAGTCCCAACAAGATAGACTCAGCAGAGGGAAGAAGTCTCTACAAGGGGGCCTCAGAAGAGGGATGAAGTCTCTACAAGATGGCATCAGCAGAGAGATTAAGTCTCTACAAGAGGGCCTCAGCAGAGGGATGAAGTCTCTACAAGAAGGCCTCAGTAAATGGTATGCAATTGTCTTAGTTATAATATATATGTTTTAATAACACTTAATATTGTTAAATTGTGGTTATCTTTTTAAATCCAAAAAGAGAATTATCAAGTAAGGTTACAATAATATTACAAGTATTGAAATTTCTTCATGCTGAGCTTGCATGTGGTTGGAATTGTGCCACCAACCGTAAGTTAAGATGTGCAATACTATTCCAAGATTTGTGAAAGTGTTTATTCTTAAGTTGCCGGGCTAACTGTGCAGCATAACCAGTAGGTTAGGTAGGAGTACAGTATAGCCTAGACTACGAATTGCATGTTGGTACTAGCACTTGTAAGAATTAAAAAGACCCCGGGAATCGGCCTTTCCCTGAACCTCCAATACAAATGAATCCGTCCTTCTCCAACGTCAAGTGGTAATTTAAATTTAAGATTTGGCTTAAAGTATTAGCCTATGCCTATGAGGTACAAGGTATTAGCCTATGCCAAGGATTGGTTTGTTATAGATAGGCTAGCCAGGAATAAGTTGATTGTCCTAAATTGAATGGTAGCCTCCGAGTGTAAGACACCAATCCCATCAATAAAGAAGACAGAAGAGAAGAAACTGGATGTGGCAGAGATGAGAATGTTAGGATGGATGTGTGGGGTGACAAGAAGAGATACGATACGAAATGGGGTAATTAGGAGTACCACAGGAGTTAGAGAATTATAGGATAAGATCCAAGAAAGTAGACTGAGGTGGTATGGTCATGTAACGAGAAGAGATGAACAGTATATTGGGAGGAGAGTGATGGAAATGGAGGTACAGGGAACGAGAAAGAGAGGGAGACCAAAGCGAAGGTGGATGGACTGTATCAAGGATGACCTTCGATCAAAGGGATT
>NC_090747.1:83204180-83219180 GCF_036898095.1 Palaemon carinicauda
AAGGGTAATTGTTATTGTGGCGACGGTTTGGATGCTAAAATTGTTTCTAAATTGGAACAAACTCTTAAGGATCTTATTGGAGCTTCACAAGATAAGCTTTTATGTAGTTACTATTGTTCCGTCTTAGCTTCCGGAACATTTATTTCACATGCAAGAAGAATGTCTGAGAATGAATCACAATCTTATAAGGCCCAAAAGGAAGGACTCGTTATAGATTTGATGGAGGATTTTATTGGAGCTTCACAAGGTAAGCTTTTATGTTGTTACTATTGTTCCGTCTTAGATTCCGGAACATTTATTTCACATGCAAGATGAATGTCTGAGAATGAATCACGATCTTATAAGGCCCAAAAGGAAGGACTCGTTATAGATTTGATGAAGGATCTTATTGGAGCTTCACAAGGTAAGCTTTTATGTTGTTACTATTGTTCCGTCTTAGATTCCGGAACATTTATTTCACATGCACGAGGAATGTCTGAGAATGAATCACGATCTTATAAGGCCCAAAAGGAAGGACTCGTTATAGATTTGGTGGATGAGAGAAAACTCTATAATAGAAACAAGACTGTTGTAAAAGGTTTAATTGAAAAATACGAATCTATTAGGGAAAGCCATGAAGAAATAAGGAGGAAGGAGAGAATTGCTATACAAGGAAAAAAAGGTAAAGTAAAACAAAGGGTTCAAGAATTCGAGGAAAAAGTTAATGTTGTCGGACATCAAACTAATATGAAGAAAGTTGATGTTGAAGAATATGCAGCAATGCTAGAAATTCTGATAAGAGATGCTAAAGACTCAGCCTTAGCTAGAATTTGGGAAATACTGGAATACGAGAGGTCACACGTGACAGGAATAGTTGAAGAGCTCGTTCAAAAGTATGAAAATATGATAGAGAGAGAAAAGGGAATATGGAAGAAGAAAACAACCCCAAAAGTTCAAAAAGGACAAGTGAAAGAACTTATAAGCCATATTGAGGGAACAGGATATGCTGAAGTGAATATAAACCTAATGGGTGAGGAAAAATATGTGGTACCAAGAGAAATTCTAAGAAGAGGTGCTAAGGACTCAGCCCTAGCTAGAATACAGGAAATACTGGAATACAAGAGGTCACACGTGACAGGAATAGTTGAAGAGCTCGTTCAAAAGTATGAAAATATGATAGAGAGAGAAAAGGGAATATGGAAGAAGAAAACAACCCCAGAAGTTCAAAAAGGACAAGTGAAAGAACTTATAAGCCATTTTGACGGAACAGGAAATACTGAAGTGAATATCAAACTAATGGATGAGGAAGAATATGTGGTACCAAGAAAAATTCTAAGAAGAGGTGCTAAGGTCTCAGCCATAGCTAGAATACGGGAAATACTGGAATACGAGAGGTCACACGTGACAGGAATAGTTGAAGAGCTCGTTCAAAAGTATGAAAATATGATAGAGAGAGAAAAGGGAATATGGAAGAAGAAACCAAACCCAGTAGAAGTTCAAAAAGGACAAGTGAAAGAACTTATAAGCCATTTTGAGGGAACAGGAAATGCTGAAGTGAATATCAAACTAATGGGTGAGGAAGAATATGTGGTACCAAGAGAAATTCTAAGAAGAGGTGCTAAGGACTCAGCCCTAGCTAGAATACGGGAAATACTGGAATACGAGAGGTCACACGTGACAGGAATAGTTGAAGAGCTCGTTCAAAAGTATGAAAATATGATGGAGAGAGAAAAGGGAATATGGAAGAAGAAAACAAACCCAGTAGAAGTTCAAAAAGGACAAGTGAAAGAACTTATAAGCCATTTTGAGGGAACAGGAAATACTCAAGTGAATATCAAACTAATGGATGAGGAAGAATATGTGGTACCAAGAGAAATTCTAAGAAGAGGTGCTAAGGACTCAGCCCTAACTAGAATACGGGAAATATTGGAATACGAAAGGTCACACGGGACAGGAATAGTTGAAGAGCTCGTTCAAAAGTATGAAAATATGATAGAGAGAGAATAGGGAATATGGAAGAAGAAAACAAACCCAGTAGAAGTTCAAAAAGGACAAGTGAAAGAACTTATAAGCCATTTTGAGGGAACAAGAAATACTGAAGTGAATATCAAACAAATGGGTGAGGAAGAATATGGGGTACCAAGAGAAATTCTAAGAAGAGGTGCTAAGGACTCAGCCCTAACTAGAATACAGGAAATACTGGAATACGAGAGGTCACACGGGACAGGAATAGTTGAAGAGCTCGTTCAAAAGTATGAAAATATGATAGGGAGAGAAAAGGGAATATGGAAGAAGAAAACAAACCCAGTAGAAGTTCAAAAAGGACAAGTGAAAGAACTTATAGAGCATTTTGAGGGAACAGGAAATACTAAAGTGAATATCAAACTAATGGATGAGGAAGAATATGTGGTACCAAGAGAAATTCTAAGAAGAGGTGCTAAGGACTCAGCCCTAGCTAGAATACGGGAAATACTGGAATACAAGAGGCCACACGTGACAGGAATAGTTGAAGAGCTCGTTCAAAAGTATGAAAATATGATAGAGAGAGAAAAGGGAATATGGAAGAAGAAAACAAACCCAGTAGAAGTTCAAAAAGGACAAGTGAAAGAACTTATAAGCCATTTTGAGGGAACAAGAAATACTGAAGTGAATATCATACTAATGGGTGAGGAAGAATATGTGGTACCAAGAGAAATTCTAAGAAGAGGTGCTAAGGACTCAGCCTTAGCTAGAATACGGGAAATACTGGAATACGAGAGGACACATGTGACAGGAATAGTTGAAGAGCTCGTTCAAAAGTATGAAAATATGATAGAGAGAGAAAAGGGAAAATGGAAGAAGAAAACAAACCCAGTAGAAGTTCAAAAAGGACAAGTGAAAGAACTTATAAGCCATTTTGAGGGAACAAGAAATACTGAAGTGAATATCAAACTAATGGGTGAGGAAGAATATGTGGTACCAAGAGGAATTCTAAGAAGAGGTGCTAAGGACTCAGCCTTAGCTAGGATACGAGAAATACTGGAATACGAGAGGTCACACGTGACAGGAATAGTTGAAGAGCTCGTTCAAAAGTATGAAAATATGATAGAGAGAGAAAAGGGAATATGGAAGAAGAAAACAAACCCAGTAGAAGTTCAAAAAGGACAATTGAAAGAACTTATGAGCCATTTTGAGGGAACAAGAAATACTGAAGTGAATATCAAACTAATGGGTGAGGAAGAATATGTGGTACCAAGAGGAATTCTAAGAAGAGGTGCTAAGGACTCAGCCTTAGCTAGAATACGGGAAATACTGGAATACGAGAGGTCACACGTGACAGGAATAGCTGAGGAGCTCGTTCAAAAGTATGAAAATATGATAGAGAGAGAAAAGGGAATATGGAAGAAGAAAACAAACCCAGCAGAAGTTCAAAAAGGACAAGTGAAAGAACTTATAAGCCATTTTGAGGGAACAAGAAATACTGAAGTGAATATCAAACTAATGGGTGAGGAAGAATATGTGGTACCAAGAGGAATTCTAAGAAGAGGTGCTAAGGACTCAGCCTTAGCTAGAATACGGGAAATACTGGAATACGAGAGGTCACACGTGACAGGAATAGCTGAGGAGCTCGTTCAAAAGTATGAAAATATGATAGAGAGAGAAAAGGGAATATGGAAGAAGAAAACAAACCCAGCAGAAGTTCAAAAAGGACAAGTGAAAGAACTTATAAGCCATTTTGAGGGAACAAGAAATACTGAAGTGAATATCAAACTAATGGGTGAGGAAGAATATGTGGTATCAAGAGAAATCCTAAGAAGAGGTGCTAAGGACTCAGCCTTAGCTAGAATACGGGAAATACTGGAATACGAGAGGTCAAACGGGAAAGGAATAGTTGAAAAGCTCGTTCAAAAGTATGAAAATATGATAGAGAGAGAAAAGGGAAAATGGAAGAAGAAAACAAACCCAGCAGAAGTTCAAAAAGGAGAAGTGAAAGAACTTATAAGCCATTTTGAGGGAACAGGAAATACTCAAGTGAATATCAAACTAATGGATGAGGAAGAATATGTGGTACCAAGAGAAATTCTAAGAAGAGGTGCTAAGGACTCAGCCCTAGCTAGAATACGGGAAATACTGGAATACGAGAGGCCACACGTGACAGGAATAGTTGAAGAGCTCGTTCAAAAGTATGAAAATATGATGGAGAGAGAAAAGGGAATATGGAAGAAGAAAACAAACCCAGTAGAAGTTCAAAAAGGACAAGTGAAAGAACTTATAAGCCATTTTGAGGGAACAGGAAATACTCAAGTGAATATCAAACTAATGGATGAGGAAGAATATGTGGTACCAAGAGAAATTCTAAGAAGAGGTGCTAAGGACTCACCCCTAGCTAGAATACGGGAAATACTGGAATACAAGAGGCCACACGTGACAGGAATAGTTGAAGAGCTCGTTCAAAAGTATGAAAATATGATAGAGAGAGAAAAGGGAATATGGAAGAAGAAAACAAACCCAGTAGAAGTTCAAAAAGGACAAGTGAAAGAACTTATAAGCCATTTTGAGGGAACAAGAAATACTGAAGTGAATATCATACTAATGGGTGAGGAAGAATATGTGGTACCAAGAGAAATTCTAAGAAGAGGTGCTAAGGACTCAGCCTTAGCTAAAATACGGGAAATACTGGAATACGAGAGGACACATGTGACAGGAATAGTTGAAGAGCTCGTTCAAAAGTATGAAAATATGATAAAGAGAGAAAAGTGAAAATGGAAGAAGAAAACAAACCCAGTAGAAGTTCAAAAAGGACAAGTGAAAGAACTTATAAGCCATTTTGAGGGAACAAGAAATACTGAAGTGAATATCAAACTAATGGGTGAGGAAGAATATGTGGTACCAAGAGGAATTCTAAGAAGAGGTGCTAAGGACTCAGCCTTAGCTAGGATACGAGAAATACTGGAATACGAGAGGTCACACGTGACAGGAATAGTTGAAGAGCTCGTTCAAAAGTATGAAAATATGATAGAGAGAGAAAAGGGAATATGGAAGAAGAAACCAAACCCAGTAGAAGTTCAAAAAGGACAAGTGAAAGAACTTATAAGCATTTTGAGGGAACAAGAAATACTGAAGTGAATATCAAACTAATGGGTGAGGAAGAATATGTGGTAACAAGAGAAATTCTAAGCAGAGGTGCTAAGGACTCAGCCCTAGCTAGAATACGGGAAATACTGGAATACGAGAGGTCACACGTGACAGGAATAGTTGAAGAGCTCGTTCAAAAGAACGAAAATAAGATAAAAAGAGAAAATTGAATATGGAAGAAGAAAAGAAGCACAGAAAAAGATAAAAAAGGCCTAATGAAAGAATTTATAGAGCATTTTGAGGGAACAAGAAATACTGAAAATGTGAATAACATTAAACTAAAGGATGTGGAAGAATATGTGGTACTGAAAGAAATTCTAAGAGGAGATGCTAAGGAGGCAGCTTTATCTAGAATACCAGAAATAAACAGGCTATTCAATGGAAAGAGTAAAAATAAATAGAATAAAATTATATTAAAATATCAAAATATATAAAAACTAAAAGATCCATAAAACATATAAACTAACTTCCCCTCCCCCCCCCAAAAAAAAAAACAAAAAAATTAAAAATATTATATGGAACTAGATGTCCAGAAGAAGAAGAAGGAGAAGAAGGAGAAGAAGAAGAAGAGGAAAATGGGAGCGGCGAAACAACAAGATGGTGACTGTTACCAATTTATTCTGGATAAGGAATATTCTACAGGATGGACTCAGCAGGGGGAAGAAGTCTGACTTTATTTAGTATGCTTTATTCCTTGATGAAGATTCACCTGTACTGTTTCTTGGTCAGTTGGACAAATGCAGAAGAAACAAGTCTGACTTCTAGTATGATGTGTTCTCTGAAGAAGATTCCCCAAAACTTGATAGAAAATACAAAATATGTATAACTAGAAACCCCCCCCCAAAAAAAAAGAAAAAGAAGAATGCAAAAAAACAACAAGATGGCTACTAATCCCAATCTATTTTGGACACCTAAGGAATATTCTACAAGATGGACTCAGTAGAGGGAAGAAGTGTGACTTGCAATGGTAAGCTATGATCCTACATGAAAATTCACCTGTACTATTTCTTTGCCAGGTGAACAAATGTAGAACAAGCAAGTCTGACTTCTTCTTGTATGCTGTGTTCTATGTAGAAGATTTCACAAAGCTGGAGAGAAAATACAAAAAAAAAAAAATATAAAACTAGAAAATACAAAAGAAGAAGAAGAAAAAGAAGAAGAAGGTGGCCGCAGAGAAACAACAAAATGGCGATTGTTCCCAAACCAATCTGGACACCTAAGGGATATTCTACAAGATGTACTTAGCAGAGGGAAGAAGTCTGACTTGTTCAAGTATGCTTTGTTCCTTGATGAAGATTCACCTGTACTGTTTCTTTGTCAGGTAAACAAATACAGAAGAAACAAGTCTGACTTCCTGTATGCTGTGTTCTAAGTAGGAGATTCCCAAAAGATGGCAACTGTTCCCAATTTACTCTGGAGATATATATATATATATATATATATATATATATATATATATATATATATATATATATATATATATATATATATATATATCGAACACTGCTAATACAAATGGTAGATCATTCATGTAAAATAGACTTGTTTAAAATATCTATCTTAACTAAATGAAATAAAAACAACAAATGAAATTACTACCAAGCTAACTTTCTAAAAACAGTACACTTAACAGCAGCTATGAAAGATTCTCCTTGGACTCAATTATTCTGATCTTACTTAATTGCGAGTTTTGTACGTTACCTGTTGGTAGCTACTACTATTACTACTACTACTACTACTACTACTACTACTACTACTGCTATTATTACTTGCTAAGCTACAACCCTAGTTGGAAAAGCAGGATGCTATAAGCTCTAGGGCTCCAACAGGGAAAATAGCTCAGCGAGGTAAGGAAATGTACTACAAGAGACGTTTAAGAATAATAACAACATTAAAATAAACCTATTATATATAACTATAAAAACTTCAAAACAAGAAGAAGAAGAGAAATAAGATAAAATAGTGTGCTCGAGTGTACCCTCAAGCAAGAGAACTCTACCCCCAGGACAGTGGAAGACCATGGTACAGAGGATATGGCACTATTATTATTATCATAATTACTAGCCAAGCTACAACCCTAAATGGAAAAAGCAAGATGCTATAAGCCCTAGGGCTCCAATAGGGAGAAATAGCCCAGTGAGGAAAGGAAATAAGGAAATAAATATATGATGAGAACAAATTAACAATAAATCATTCTAAAAACAGTAACAACGTCAACATAGATATGTCATATATAAACTATTAACGTCGTCAAAAACAGATATGTCATATATAAACTATAAAAAGACTCATGTCTGCCTAGTCAACATGAAAACCTTTGCTCCAACTTTGAACTTTTGAAGTTCTACTGATTCAACTACCCGATTAGGAAGATCGTTCCACAACTTGGTAACAGCTGGAATAAAACATCTAGATTACTGTGTAGTATTGAGCCTCATGATGGAGAAGGCCTGGCTATTAGAATTAACTGACTGACTAGTATTACCAACAGGATAGAATTGTCCAGGGAGATCTGAATGTAAAGGATGGTCAGAGTTATGAAAAATCTTATGAAACATGCATAATGAACAAATTGAACGACGGTGCCAAAGATTAATATCTAGATCAGGAATAAGGAATTTAATAGACCGTAAGTTTCTGTCCAACAAATTAAGACATTTAAACACAGAGGAAAGAAAATAACAGTAGAAAGCTGTGTTCAAAGATAAGGGATACCTTATTTCTGCTTATTAACTAGTAAATGAAATTAAAATTACCAGGAGATTCCTAAAATCATATACTATAGGTACGTTTTTTCAATCTCAGTAGGCATTAGGCATATTACTGTATACACACACACACACACACACACACACACACACACACACAAAAAAAAAAAAAAGGAATATAAAATGAGAAGGGGTTCGAGTTTTGGCTCGTTAGTCACTAATATACAAAACACACCTCTCATCATATGAGTGGCATGCTTACTATAAGTAAGCAATACATACCATCAAATAGCATAGAGTTGTCAAAAATGTCGAGTTGTGAGGTGGAATAACCAGTCAGTGGTACAGGCATAACATCAAGTAAACAACAAACATCATTGTAGTGTACAGTAAATACATACATACATATATTCATACATAGTCATCATTGGATATATTCACATACACAAAGGCATATAATAAATGCAATAGCCATTGTCAAAACATAATATGATATTTCCTCTCATAATATATCAATGACAAAAGTAGACTAATTAACAAAAAAAAACATAATAGAGATGATAAGAAAAATACTGATAATAATTGTAAAATTTATAAATGCATGATAGTCATAGCAACGACGATGAATAATACAATTACACAAATATAATTAATTGTGTGAAAAAAAGTTACACTAATTTGTTGTAGGAAAATTGATTCAAAATAGTAGTACACCCTAAAAAAACTCAAGTGAGGTTTGGTATGTAGCTTAAACTTAATACAAATTTATATTTCATTATTGGATTACAATGAACACCTATTTTCGTAATTCAAAGTTTGTAAACCTCATTACGACTTTAATGTTTAACTTAATACTAGTACTGTATATGGTACAGTTTGGTTCGAATAATTTATGACTAGTTTATTAGAAAAGGAAATGCAGGTGAAGCATGTCTGTCTTCATCGAGTTAACAACTGATTGATAATTCCAACAGAGTTTCTAAGTACAAGAAGCGTGCTTGCTGTAATGTATTTCTATTGCTTATTGACAATGCTCCTGCTCATCCTCCAGGCCTTGAAGACGCTCTAAAGGAGGAGTTCAAATTGATAAATATAAAGTTCCTGCCGACCAAAATCACTACAATAGCCCAACCAAGGTTTGAAGTTTTAAGGTAATTACCTTAGTTTTAGGCAATTTGCACGATTTCAAGGTAATTTCTAGGGTAATGATATTTTGTAAAGTAATTTATGTTTTACTAGCTTCAAATTTATGGAAGTTGGAAAAGTTTTAGGGTAATTTGCGGTAAAAAGCAGCAGCATCTAATCTAAGGTAATAGCTACATATTCAAGTTTAAACCCTGACCCCAACCCGTCTCTCTCTCTCTCTCTCTCTCTCTCTCTCTCTCTCTCTCTCTCTCTCTCTCTATATTAATATTTTAGTTTGTAAATAAATAGCCACGTCACTCTCTCTCTCTCTCTCTCTCTCTCTCTCTCTCTCTCTCTCTCTCTCTCTCTCTCTCTCTCTCTCTCTCTCTCTATTAATATTCTAGTTTGTAAATAAATAGCCCCGTCTCTCTCTCTCTCTCTCTCTCTCTCTCTCTCTCTCTCTCTCTCTCTCTCTCTCTCTCTCTATTAATATTTTAGTTTGTAAATAAATAGCCACGTCACTCTCTCTCTCTCTCTCTCTCTCTCTCTCTCTCTCTCTCTCTCTCTCTCTCTCTATTAATATTTTAGTTTGTAAATAAATAGCCCCGTCTCTCTCTCTCTCTCTCTCTCTCTCTTCTCTCTCTCTCTCCTCTCTCTCTCTCTCTCTCTCTCTCTCTCTCTCTCTCTCTCTCTCTCTCTCTCTCTCTTAATATTTTAGTTTGTAAATAAATAGCCCCGTCTCTCTCTCTCTCTCTCTCTCTCTCTCTCTCTCTCTCTCTCTCTCTCTCTCTATTAATATCTTATTTAGTAAATAAATAGCCCCATCACTCTCTCTCTCTCTCTCTCTCTCTCTCTCTCTCTCTCTCTCTCTCTCTCTCTCTCTCTCTCTCTCTCTCTCTCTCTCTATTAATATTTTAGTTTGTAAATAAATAGCCCCGTCACTCTCTCTCTCTCTCTCTCTCTCTCTCTCTCTCTCTCTCTCTCTCTCTCTCTCTCTCTCTATCTCTCTCTATTAATATTTTAGTTTGTAAATAAATAGCCCCGTCACTCTCTCTCTCTCTCTCTCTCTCTCTCTCTCTCTCTCTCTCTCTCTCTCTCTCTCTCTCTCTCTCTCTCTCTCTCACCCTCTCTCTCTCTCTCTCTCTATTACTATTTAAGTTTGTAAATAAATAGCCCCGTCTCTCTCTCTCTCTCTCTCTCTCTCTCTCTCTCTCTCTCTCTCTCTCTCTATTAATATTTTAGTTTGCAAATAAATAGCCCCGTCTCTCTCTCCCCCTCTCTCTCTCTCTCTCTCTCTCTCTCTCTCTGCGTGTGTGTTTCTAAAATTGAAACAAGAGGGCTCACACCTGAAAACCTGAAGAAATTGCGAAAATACGAAAATCATTTGTATTTCGAAAGTTTTCATCTATCAATATTTGATAATTAATTTCAGAGTATCCGAATAAATTTTAATTTCCACCGCCGCAGCCTTTATATTAAAGCGTAATTCCATCACTCAGCCAAAGTATTGCTGACGACGCTCGATAACCTCCTTCTTGAGGAAATGATGAGTCCTTTAGAAGACACCAAAAATGGAATGGAGAGAAGAAAATACAATTTTCCTGTTATCCTGAAAAATTACTGAGGATCAGTTTGTCCAAACAGTTCCTGTCATCACTTCTTTGGACGCCATTACGGGGATTATCTCCTCATTATAAACGTGAAGTAAAACGCTCAAGTACCGCATTTAGTAGTAGCAAGTCATGCATAAGCTGAATGAAAGAGCAGAAGATTCCGCACTGGAAAGAAAACTCTGAAGCTGCGAGACTTCCCGGAGAATCCTAGAGCCAAGACTTCCCGAAAAATCCTGCAGCCAAGACTTTCCGAAGAATCCTGCAGCCAAGACTTCCCAAAGAATCCTACAGCCAAGACTTCCCGAAGAATCCTGCAGCCAACACTTCCCGAAGAATCCTGCAGCCAACACTTCCCGAAGAATCCTGCAGCCAACACTTTCCGAAGAATTCTAAAGCCAAGACTTCCCGAAGAATCCTGCAGCCAAGACTTCCCGGAGAATCCTGAAGCCACAAACCATTTTAGCTGTTGCGGGATTGAAACCGTTCCAGATGAAGTGGACCTATGGACGGCCTGGACGGGGGTTGCAGAAACTTCTTCACTGAGGAGAAAACATTCGAGCTTCGAGACTGTCATACGAGAGACGCCATTCCAAAAAAATCGAATCGGAGATAGCCGCAGATCCGGACATAAACTTATGACGCGGCTAGCAAGCCTCCCAATTCGTTCTGCTTTTAACACTAGAGGCATTCCTGAAGAATCGATTTCTTTTCCGTTGCAAGAATGAAAAAGTGATTCAAAATGCTTTTCGACACCAAATAAATGGATGTATGTAATTGTAGTTTTCTTATCCTAAAAACTAACTGGAGCTCAGTATGTCCAGAGGGATTTTTGGATATTGTCTACTATTTTGTGTGTATATATATATATATATATATATATATATATATATATATATATATATATATATGCTCAATATTTCAAATACAAATTAGGAAAAGAAAATCTAAAATCTTTCGTCAAATGACAGATGTCGCTGGGATCCTGTTTCGTTGTGAAGACATTCAGAAGACTTCAGTGAAGACTCCGTTTTCTAAAACTAAAGGTGGTGATGGGCAGAAAGAAGTTAAATTGAATATGGAGAGTTTTAAGGGTAATTGTTGTTGTGGTGACGGTTTGGATCCTAAAATTGTTTCTGAGTTGGAACAAACTCTTAAGGATCTTATTGGAGCTTCACAAGGTAAGCTTTTATGTTGTTACTATTGTTCCGTCTTAGATTCCGGAACATTTATTTCACAAGCAAGAGGAATGTCTGAGAATGAATCACGATCTTATAAGGACCAAAAGGAAGGACTCGTTATAGATTTGATGGAGGATCTTATTGGAGCTTCACAAGGTAAGCTTTTATGTTGTTACTATTGTTCCGTCTTAGATTCCGGAACATTTATTTCACATGCAAGAGGAATGTCTGAGAATGAATCACGATCGTATAAGGCTCAAAAGGAAGGACTAGTTATAGATTTGATGGAGGATCTTATTGGAGCTTCACAAGGTAAGCTTTTATGTTGTTACTATTGTTCCGTCTTAGATTCCGGAACATTTATTTCCCATGCAAGAGGAATGTCTGAGAATGAATCACAATCTTATAAGGCCCAAAAGGAAGGACTCGTTATAGATTTGATGGAGGATCTTATTGGAGCTTCACAAGGTAAGCTTTTATGTTGTTACTATTGTTCCGTCTTAGATTCCGGAACATTTATTTCACATGCAAAAGGAATGTCTGAGAATGAATCCCGATCTTATAAGGCCCAAAAGGAAGGACTCGTTATAGATTTGGTGGATGAGAGAAAACTCTATAATAGAAACAAGACTGTTGTAAAAGGTTTAATTGAAAAATACGAATCAATTATGGAAAGCCATGAAGAAATAAGGAGGAAGGAGAGAATTGCTATACAAGGAAAAAAAGGTAAAGTAAAACAAAGGGTTCAAGAATTCGAGGAAAAAGTTAATGTTGTCGGACATCAAACTAATATGAAGAAAGTTGATGTTGAAGAATATGCAGCAATGCGAGAAATTCTGATAAGAGATGCTAAAGACTCAGCCTTAGCTAGAATACAGGAAATACTGGAATATGAGAGGTCACACGTCACAGGAATAGTTGAAGAGCTCGTTCAAAAGTATGAAAATATGATAGAGAGAGAAAAGGGAATATGGAAGAAGAAAACAAACCCAGTAGAAGTTCAAAAAGGACAAGTGAAAGAACTTATAAGCCATTTTGAGGGAACAGGAAATACTGAAGTGAATATCAAACTAATGGATGAGGAAGAATATGTGATACCAAGAGAATTTCTAAGAAGAAGTGCTAAGGACTCAGCCCTAGCTAGAATACGGGAAATACTGGAATACGAGAGGTCACACGTGACAGGAATAGTTGAAGAGCTCGTTCAAAAGTATGAAGATATGATAGAGAGAGAAAAGGGAATATGGAAGAAGAAAACAAACCCAGTAGAAGTTCAAAAAGGACAAGTGAAAGAACTTATAAGCCATTTTGAGGGAACAGGAAATACTGAAGTGAATATCAAACTAATGGGTGAGGAAGAATATGTGGTACTAAGAGAAATTCTAAGAAGAGGTGCTAAGGACTCAGCCTTAACTAGAATACGGGAAATACTGGAATACGAGAGGTCACACGTGACAGGAATAGTTGAAGAGCTCGTTCAAGATTATGAAGATATGATAGAGAGAGAAAAGGGAATATGGAAGAAGAAAACAAACCCAGTAGAAGTTCAAAAAGGACAAGTGAAAGAACTTATAAGCCATTTTGAGGGAACAGGAAATACTGAAGTAAATATCAAACTAATGGGTGAGGAAGAATATGTGGTACCAAGAGAAATTCTAAGAAGAGGTGCTAAGGATTCAGCCCTAGCTAGAATACGGGAAATACTGGAATACGAGAGGTCACACGTGACAGGAATAGTTGAAGAGCTCGTTCAAAAGTATGAAAATATGATAGAGAGAGAAAAAGGAATATGGAAGAAGAAAACAAACCCAGTAGAAATTAAAAAAGGACAATTGAAAGAACTTATAAGCCATTTTAAGGGAACAAGAAATACTGAAGTGAATATCAAACTAATGGGTGAGGAAGAATATGTGGTACCAAGAGAAATTCTAAGAAGAGGTGCTAAGGACTCAGCCTTAGCTAGAATATGGGAAATATTGGAATACGAGATGTCACATGTGACAGGAATAGTTGAAGAGCTCGTTCAAAAGTATGAAAATATGATAGAGAGAGAAAAGGGAATATGGAAGAAGACAACAAACCCAGTAGAAGTTCAAAAAGGACAAGTGAAAGAATTTATAGAGCATTTTGAGGGAACAGGAAATACTGAAAATGTGAATAACATCAAACTAATGGATGTGGAAGAATATGTGGTACTGAGAGAAAATTCTAAGAAGAGATGCTAAGGAGGCAGCTTTATCTAAAACACCAGAAATAAACAGGTTATTCAATGGGTAGAGTAAAAATAAAGCGAATAAAATTATAATAAAATATTAAAATATATAAAAACTAAAAGATCCATAAAACATATAAACTAAAAAATTCAAAATAATATATGGAACTAGATGTCCAGAAGAAGAAGAAGAAGAAGAAGAAGAGGAAAATGGGAGCGGGGAACCATCAAGATGGTGACTGTTACCAATTTATTCTGGATAAGGAATATTCTACAGGATGGACTCAGCAGGGGGAAGAAGTCTGACTTTCTTTAGTATGCTTTGTTCCTTGATGAAGATTCACCTGTACTGTTTCTTTGTCAGTTGGACAAATGCAGAAGAAACAAGTCTGACTTCTAGTATGATGTGTTCTCTGAAGAAGACTCCCCAAAACTTGATAGAAAATACAAAATATGTATAACTAGAAACCCCCCGCCCCCCCAAAAAAAAAGAAGAAGAAGAAGAAGAAGAAGAAGAAGAAGAAGAAGAATGCAAAAAAACAACAAGATGGCTACTGTTCCCAATCTATTCTGGACACCTAAGGAATATTCTACAAGATGGACTCAGTAGAGGGAAGAATCAAGTATGCTTTGTTCTTTGATGATGATTCACTTGTACTGTTTCTTTGTCAGGTGAACAAATGCAAAAGAAACAAGTCTGACTTCCTGTATGCTGTGTTCTAAGTAGGAGATTCCCAAAAGATGGCGACTGTTCCCAATTTACTCTGGATACCTAAGGGATATTTTACAAGATGTACTCAGCAGAGGGAAGAAGTCTGACATGCTCAAGTATAATTTGTTCTTTGATGAAGATTCACTTGTACTGTTTCTTTGTCAGGTGAAAAAATATAGAAAAAGCAAGTCAAATTTCTTACTGTATGCTGTGTTCTATGTAGAAGATTCCCCAAAGCTAGAGAGAAATTACACAAAAAGAAATATAGAACTAGAAAATACAAGAGAAGAAGAAGAAGAAGAAGAAGAAGAAGAAGAAGAAGATGGCAGCAGAGAAACAATAAAATGGCGACTGTTCC
>NC_090747.1:83224180-83226495 GCF_036898095.1 Palaemon carinicauda
TGAAGACATTCGGAAGACTTCAGTGAAGACTCCGTTTTTTAAAACTAAAGGTGGTGATGGGCAGAAAGAAGTTAGATTGAATATGGAGTTTTTTAAGGGTAATTGTTATTGTGGTGACGGTTTGGATCCTAAAATTGTTTCTGAATTGGAACAAACTTTTAAGGATATTATTGGAGCTTCACAAGGTAAGCTTTTATTTTGTTACTATTGTTCCGTCTTAGATTCCGGAACGTTTATTTCGCATGCAAGAGGAATGTCTGAGAATGAATCACGATCTTATAAAGGCCCAAAAGGAAGGACTCGTTAATAGATTTGATGGAGGATCTTATTGGAGCTTCACAAGGTAAGCTTTTATGTTGTTACTATTGTTCCGTCTTAGATTCCGGAACACTTATTTCCCATGCAAGAGGAATGTCTGAGAATGAATCACGATCTATAAGGCCCAGAAGGAAGGACTCGTTATAGATTTGGTGGATGAGAAAAAAAATCTATAATAGAAACAAGACTGTTGTAGAAGGTTTAATTGGAAAATACGAATCTATTATGGAAAGCCATTGAAGAAATAAGGAGGAAGGAGAGAATTGCTATACAAGGAAAAAAAGGTAAAGTAAAACAAAGGGTTCAAGAATTCGAGGAAAAAGTTAATGTTGTCGGACATCAAACTAATATGAAGAAAGTTGATGTTAGAAGAATATGCAGCAATGCGAAAAATCTGATAAGAGATGCTAAAGACTCAGACTTAGCTAGAATACGGGAAATACTGGAATACAAGAGGTCACACGTGACAGGAATAGTTGAAGAGCTCGTTCGAAAGTATGAAAATATGATAGAGAGAGAAAAGGGAATATGGAAGAAGAAAACAAACCCAGTAGAAGTTCAAAAAGGACAAGCGAAAGAACTTATAAGCCATTTTGAGGGAACAGGGAATACTGAAGTGAATATCAAACTAATGGGTGAGGAAGAATATGTGGTACCAAGAGAAATTCTAAGAAGAGGTGCTAAGGACTCAGCCCTAGCTAGAACACGGGAAATACTGGAATACGAGAGGTCACACGTGACAGGAATAGTTGAAGAGCTCGTTCAAAAGTATGAAAATATGATAGAGAGAGAAAAGGGAATATGGAAGAAGAAAACAAACCCAGTAGAAGTTCAAAAAGGACAAGTGAAAGAACTTATAAGCCATTTTGAGGGAACAGGAAATGCTGAAGTGAATATAAAACTAATGGGTGAGGAAGAATATGTGGTACCAAGAGAAATTCTAAGAAGAGGTGCTAAGGATTCAGCCCTAGCTAGAATACGGGGAAAACTGGAATACGAGAGGTCACACGTGACAGGAATAGTTGAAGAGTTCGTTCAAAAGTATGAAAATATGATAGAGAGAGAAAAGGGAATATGGAAGAAGAAAACAAACCTATTATAAGTTCAAAAAGGACAAGTGAAAGAAATTATAAGCCATTTTGAGGGAACAGGAAATACAGAAGTGAATATCAAACTAATGGATGAGGAAGAATATGTGGTACCCAAGGAGAAATTCTAAGAAGAGATGCTAAGGAGGCAGCTTTATCTACAACACCAGAAATAAACAGGTTAATTCAATGGGAAGAGTAAAAAATAAAGCGAATAAAATTATATTAAAATATTAAAATATATAAAAACTAAAAGATCCATAAAACATATAAACTACCTTCCTCTCCCCACACAAAAAAAATAAAACTAAAAAATTCAAAATGATATATGGAACTAGATGTCCAGAAGAAGAAGAAGAAGAAAAAGAGGAAAATGTGAGCGGGGAACCAACAAGATGGTGACTGTTACCAATTTATTCTGGATAAGGAATATTCTACAGGATGGACTCAGCAGGGGGAAGAAGTCTGACTTTCTTTAGTATGCTTTGTTCCCTTGATAAAGATTCACCTGTACTGTTTCTTTGTCAGGTGGACAAATGCAGAAGAAACAAGTCTGACTTCTAGTATGATGTGTTCTCTAAAGAAGACTCCTCAAAACTTGATAGAAAATACAAAATATGTATAACTAGAACCCCCCCCCCCCCCAAAAAAAAAAGAAGAAGAAGAAGAAGAAGAAGAAGAAGAAGAAGAAGAAGAAGAAGAAGAAGAAGAAGAAAAAGAATGCAAAAAAACAACAAGATGGCTACTGTTCCCAATCTATTCTGGACACCTACGGAATATTCTACAAGATGGACTCAGTAGAGGGAAGAAGTGTGACTTGCAATGGTAAGCTATGATCCTACATGAAGATTCACCTGTACTATTTCTTTGCCAGGTGAACAAATGCAGAACTAGCAAGTTTAACTTCCT
>NC_090747.1:83231995-83246995 GCF_036898095.1 Palaemon carinicauda
TCTGAGAATGAATCACGATCTTATAAGGCCCAAAAGGAAGGACTCGTTATAGATTTGGTGGATGAGAGAAAACTCTATAATAGAAACAAGACTGTTGTAAAAGGTTTAATTGAAAAAAACGAATCTATTATGGAAAGCCATGAAGAAATAAGGAGGAAGGAGAGAATTGCTATACAAAGAAAAAAAGATAAAGTAAAACAAAGGGTTCAAGAATTCGAGGAAAAAGTTAATGTTGTCGGACATCAAACTAATATGAAGAAAGTTGATGTTGAAGAATATGCAGCAATGCGAGAAATTCTGATAAGAGATGCTAAAGACTCAGCCTTAGCTAGAATACGGGAAATACTGGAATACGAGAGGTCACACGTGACAGGAATAGTTGAAGAGCTCGTTCAAAAGTATGAAAATATGATAGAGAGAGAAAAGGGAATATGGAAGAAGAAAACAAACCCAGTAGAAGTTCAAAAAGGCCAAGTAAAAGAACTTATAAGCCATTTTGAGGGAACAGGAAATACTGAAGTGAATATCAAACTAAAGGCTGAGGAAGAATATGTGGTACCAAGAGAAATTCTAAGAAGAGGTGCTAAGGACTCAGCCCTAGCTAGAATACGGGAAATATTGGAATACGAGAGGTCACACGGGAGAGGAATAGTTGAAGAGCTCGTCCGAAAGTATGAAAATATGATAGAGAGAGAAAAGGGAATATGGGAGAAGAAAACAAACCCAGTAGAAGTTCAAAAAGGCCAAGTAAAAGAACTTATAAGCCATTTTGAGGGAACAGGAAATACTGAAGTGAATATCAAACTAATAGGTGAGGAAGAATATGTGGTACCAAGAGAAATTCTAAGAAGAGGTGCTAAGGACTCAGCAGCCCTAGCTAGAATACGGGAAATATTGGAATACGAGAGGTCACACGTTACAGGAATAGTTGAAGAGCTCGTTCAAAAGTATGAAAATATGATAGAGAGAGAAAAGGGAATATGGAAAAAGAAAACAAACCCAATGGAAGTTCAAAAAGGACAAGTAAAAGAACTTATAAGCCATTTTGAGGGAACAGGAAATGCTGAAGTGAATATAAAACTAATGGGTGAGGAAGAATATGTGGTACCAAGAGAAATTCTAAGAAGAGGTGCTAAGGACTCAGCAGCCCTAGCTAGAATACGGGAAATACTGGAATACGAGAGGTCACACGTTACAGGAATAGTTGAAGAGCTCGTTCAAAAGTATGAAAATATGATAGAGAGAGAAAAGGGAATATGGAAAAAGAAAACAAACCCAATGGAAGTTCAAAAAGGACAAGTAAAAGAACTTATAAGCCATTTTGAGGGAACAGGAAATGCTGAAGTGAATATAAAACTAATGGGTGAGGAAGAATATGTGGTACCAAGAGAAATTCTAAGAAGAGGTGCTAAGGACTCAGCAGCCCTAGCTAGAATACGGGAAATACTGGAATACGAGAGGTCACACATGACAGGAATAGTTGAAGAGCTCGTTCAAAAGTATGAAAATATGATAGAGAGAGAAAAGGAAATATGGAAGAAGAAAACAAACCCAGTAGAAGTTAAAAAAGGACAAGTAAAAGAACTTATAAGCCATTTTGAGGGAACAGGAAATGCTGAAGTGAATATAAAACTAATGGGTGAGGAAGAATATGTGGTACCAAGAGAAATTCTAAGAAGAGGTGCTAAGGACTCAGCCCTAGCTAGAATACGGGAAATATTGGAATTCGAGAGGTCACACATGACAGGAATAGTTGAAGAGCTCGTTCAAAAGTATGAAAATATGATAGAGAGAGAAAAGGGAATATGGAAGAAGAAAACAAACCCAGTGGAAGTTCAAAAAGGACAAGTAAAAGAACTTATAAGCCATTTTGAGGGAACAGGAAATGCTGAAGTGAATATAAACCTAATGGGTGAGGAAGAATATGTGGTACCAAGAGAAATTCTAAGAAGAGGTGCTAAGGACTCTGCAGCCCTAGCTAGAATACGGGAAATATTGGAATACGAGAGGTCACACGTTACAGGAATAGTTGAAGAGCTCGTTCAAAAGTATGAAAATATGATAGAGAGAGAAAAGGTAATATGGAAGAAGAAAACAAACTCAGTAGAAGTTCAAAAAGGACAAGTAAAAGAACTTATAAGCCATTTTGAGGGAACAGGAAATACTGAAGTGAATATCAAACTAATGGCTGAGGAAGAATATGTGGTACCAAGAGAAATTCTAAGAAGAGGTGCTAAGGACTCAGCCTTAGCTAGAATACGGGAAATACTGGAATACGAGAGGTCACACGTAAGAGGAATAGTTGAAGAGCTCGTTCAAAAGTATGAAAATATGATAGAGAGAGAAAAGGGAATATGGAAGAAGAAAACAAACCCAGTAGAAGATAAAAAAGGACAAGTAAAAGAACTTATAAGCCATTTTGAGGGAACAGGAAATGCTGAAGTGAATATAAACCTAATGGGTGAGGAAGAATATGTGGTACCAAGAGAAATTTTAAGAAGAGGAGCTAAGGACTCAGCCCTAGCTAGAATACGGGTAATACTGGAATACGAGAGGTCACATGTGACAGGAATAGTTGAAGAGCTCGTTCAAAAGTATGAAAATATAATAGAGAGAGAAAAAGGAATATGGAAGAAGAAAACAAACCCAGTAGAAGTTAAAAAAGGCCAAGTAAAAGAACTTATAAGCCATTTTGAGGGAACAGGAAATACTGAAGTGAATATCAAACTAATAGGTGAGGAAGAATATGTGGTACCAAGAGAAATTCTAAGAAGAGGTGCTAAGGACTCAGCCCTAGCTAGAATACGGGAAATACTGGAATACGAGAGGTCACACATGACAGGAATAGTTGAAGAGCTCGTTCAAAAGTATGAAAATATGATTGAAAGAGAAAAGGGAATATGGAAGAAGAAAACAAACCCAGTGGAAGTTCAAAAAGGACAAGTAAAAGAACTTATAAGCCATTTTGAGGGAACAGGAAATGCTGGAGTGAATATCAAACTAATAGGTGAGGAAGAATATGTGGTACCAAGAGAAATTCTAAGAAGAGGTGCTAAGGACTCAGCAGCCCTAGCTAGAATACGGGAAATACTGGAATACGAGAGGTCACACGTTACAGGAATAGTTGAAGAGCTCGTTCAAAAGTATGAAAATATGATAGAGAGAGAAAAGGGAATATGGAAGAAGAAAACAAACCCAGTGGAAGTTCAAAAAGGACAAGTAAAAGAACTTATAAGCCATTTTGAGGGAACAGGAAATGCTGAAGTGAATATAAACGTAATGGGTGAGGAAGAATATGTGGTACCAAGAGAAATTCTAAGAAGAGGTGCTAAGGACTCAGCAGCCCTAGCTAGAATACGGGAAATACTGGAATACGAGAGGTCACACATGACAGGAATAGTTGAAGAGCTCGTTCAAAAGTATGAAAATATGATAGAGAGAGAAAAGGGAATATGGAAGAAGAAAACAAACCCAGTAGAAGATAAAAAAGGACAAGTAAAAGAACTTATAAGCCATTTTGAGGGAACAGGAAATGCTGAAGTGAATATAAACCTAATGGGTGAGGAAGAATATGTGGTACCAAGAGAAATTTTAAGAAGAGGTGCTAAGGACTCAGCCCTAGCTAGAATACGGGAAATACTGGAATACGAGAGGTCACATGTGACAGGAATAGTTGAAAAGCTCGTTCAAAAGTATGAAAATATGATAGAGAGAGAAAAGGGAATAAGGAAGAAGAAAACAAACCCAGTAGAAGTTCAAAAAGGCCAAGTAAAAGAACTTATAAGCCATTTTGAGGGAACAGGAAATACTGAAGTGAATTTCAAACTAATAGGTGAGGAAGAATATGTGGTACCAAGAGAAATTCTAAGAAGAGGTGCTAAGGACTCAGCCCTAGCTAGAATACGGGAAATACTGGAATACGAGAGGTCACACATGACAGGAATAGTTGAAGAGCTCGTTCAAAAGTATGAAAATATGATAGAGAGAGAAACGGGAATATGGAAGAAGAAAACAAACCCAGTGGAAGTTCAAAAAGGACAAGTAAAAGAACTTATAAGCCATTTTGAGGGAACAGGAAATACTGAAGTGAATTTCAAACTAATAGGTGAGGAAGAATATGTGGTACCAAGAGAAATTCTAAGAAGAGGTGCTAAGGACTCAGCCCTAGCTAGAATACGGGAAATACTGGAATACGAGAGGTCACACATGACAGGAATAGTTGAAGAGCTCGTTCAAAAGTATGAAAATATGATAGAGAGAGAAACGGGAATATGGAAGAAGAAAACTAACCCAGTAAAAGTTCAAAAAGGACAAGTGAAAGAACTTATAAGCCATTTTGAGGGAACAGGAAATGCTGAAGTGAATATAAACCTAATGGGTGAGGAAGAATATGTGGTACCAAGAGAAATTCTAAGAAGAGGTGCTAAGGACTCTGCAGCCCTAGCTAGAATACGGGAAATATTGGAATACGAGAGGTCACACGTTTCAGGAATAGTTGAAGAGCTTGTTCAAAAGTATGAAAATATGATAGAGAGAGAAAAGGTAATATGGAAGAAGAAAACAAACCCAGTAGAAGATCAAAAAGGACAAGTAAAAGAACTTATAAGCCATTTTGAGGGAACAGGAAATGCTGAAGTGAATATAAACCTAATGGGTGAGGAAGAATATGTGGTACCAAGAGAAATTCTAAGAAGAGGTGCTAAGGACTCTGCAGCCCTAGCTAGAATACGGGAAATATTGGAATACGAGAGGTCACACGTTTCAGGAATAGTTGAAGAGCTTGTTCAAAAGTATGAAAATATGATAGAGAGAGAAAAGGTAATATGGAAGAAGAAAACAAACCCAGTAGAAGATCAAAAAGGACAAGTAAAAGAACTTATAAGCCATTTTGAGGGAACAGGAAATGCTGAAGTGAATATAAACCTAATGGGTGAGGAAGAATATGTGGTACCAAGAGAAATTCTAAGAAGAGGTGCTAAGGACTCTGCAGCCCTAGCTAGAATACGGGAAATATTGGAATACGAGAGGTCACACGTTTCAGGAATAGTTGAAGAGCTTGTTCAAAAGTATGAAAATATGATAGAGAGAGAAAAGGTAATATGGAAGAAGAAAACAAACCCAGTAGAAGATCAAAAAGGACAAGTAAAAGAACTTATAAGCCATTTTGAGGGAACAGGAAATACTGAAGTGAATATCAAACTAATGGCTGAGAAAGAATATGTGGTACCAAGAGAAATTCTAAGAAGAGGTGCTAAGGACTCAGCCTTAGCTAGAATACGGGGAATATTGGAATGCGAGAGGTCACACGTAACAGGAATAGTTGAAGAGCTCGTTCAAAAGTATGAAAATATGATAGAGAGAGAAAAGGGAATATGGAAGAAGAAAACAAACCCAGTAGAAGATAAAAAAGGACAAGTAAAAGAACTTATAAGCCATTTTGAGGGAACAGGAAATGCTGAAGTGAATATAAACCTAATGGGTGAGGAAGAATATGTGGTACCAAGAGAAATTTTAAGAAGAGGTGCTAAGGACTCAGCCCCAGCTAGAATACGGGAAATACTGGAATACGAGAGGTCACATGTGACAGGAATAGTTGAAGAGCTCGTTCAAAAGTATGAAAATATGATAGAGAGAGAAAAGGGAATAAGGAAGAAGAAAACAAACCAAGTAGAAGTTCAAAAAGGCCAAGTAAAAGAACTTATAAGCCATTTTGAGGGAACAGGAAATACTGAAGTGAATATCAAACTAATAGGTGAGGAAGAATATGTGGTACCAAGAGAAATTCTAAGAAGAGGTGCTAAGGACTCAGCTCTAGCTAGAATACGGGAAATACTGGAATACGAGAGGTCACACATGACAGGAATAGTTGAAGAGCTCGTTCAAAAGTATGAAAATATGATAGAGAGAGAAAAGGGAATATAGAAGAAGAAAACAAACCCAGTGGAAGTTCAAAAAGGACAAGTAAAAGAACTTATAAGCCATTTTGAGGGAACAGGAAATGCTGAAGTGAATATAAACGTAATGGGTGAGGAAGAATATGTGGTACCAAGAGAAATTCTAAGAAGAGGTGCTAAGGACTCAGCCTTAGCTAGAATACGGGAAATACTGGAATACGAGAGATCACACGTGACAGGAATAGTTGAAGAGCTCGTTCAAAAGTATGAAAATATGATAGAGAGAGAAAAGGGAATATGGAAGAAGAAAACAAACCCAGTAGAAGTTCAAAAAGGACAAGTGAAAGAACTTATAAGCCATTTTGAGGGAACAGGAAATACTGAAGTGAATATCAAACTAATGGGTGAGGAAAAATATGTGGTACCAAGAGATATTCTAAGAAGAGGTGCTAAGGACTCAGCCCTAATTAGAATACGGGAAATACTGGAATACGAGAGATCACACGTGACAGGAATAGTTGAAGAGCTCGTTCAAAAGTATGAAAATATGATAGAGAGAGAAAAGGGAATATGGAAGAAGAAAACTAACCCAGTAGAAGTTCAAAAAGGACAAGTGAAAGAACTTATGAGCCATTTTGAGGGAACAGGAAATACTGAAGTGAATATCATACTAATGGGTGAGGAAAAATATGTGGTACCAAGAGAAATTTTAAGAAGAGGTGCTAAGGACTCAGCCTTAGCTAGAATACGGGAAATATTGGAATACGAGAGGTCACACGTGACACGAATAGTTGAAGAGCTCGTTCAAAAGTATGAAAATATGATAGAGAGAGAAAAGGGAATATGGAAGAAGACAACAAACCCAGTAGAAGTTCAAAAAGGACAAGTGAAAGAATTTATAGAGCATTTTTAGGGAACAGGAAATACTGAAAATGTGAATAACATTAAACTAAAGGATGTGGAAGAATATGTGGTACTGAAAGAAATTCTAAGAAGAGATGCTAAGGAGGCAGCTTTATCTAGAATACCAGAAATAAACAGGTTATTCAATGGAAAGAGTAAAAATAAAGAGAATAAAATTATATTAAAATATCAAAATATATAAAATCTAAAAGATCCTTAAAACATATAAACTAACTTCCCCTCCCCCACAAAAAAAAAAAAAAAAAATTCAAAATATTATGAGGAACTAGATGTCCAGAAGAAGAAGAAGGAGAAGAAGGAGAAGAAGAAGAAGAGGAAAATGGGAGCGGGGAAACAACAAGATGGTGACTGGTACCAATTTATTCTGGATAAGGAATATTCTACAGGATGGACTCAGCAGGGGGAAGAAGTCTGACTTTCTTTAGTATGCTTTGTTCCTTGATGAAGATTCACCTGTACTGTTTCTTTGATAGGAAATACAAAATATGTATAACTAGAAACCCCCCCCCCCAAAAAAAAAAAGAAGAAGAATGCAAAAAAACAACAAGATGGCTACTGTTCCCATTCTATTCTGGACACCTAAGGAATATTCTACAAGATGGACTCAGTAGAGGAAAGAAGTCTGACTTGCTCAAGTAAGCTTTGTTCCTTGATGAAGATTCACTTGTACTGTTTCTTTGTCAGATGAACACATGCAGAAGAAACAAGTCTGACTCCCTGTATGCTGTGTTCTCAGTAGGAGATTCCCAAAAGATGGCAACTGTTCCCAATTTACTCAGGATACAAAAGGGATATTCTACGAGATATACTCAGCAGAGGGAAGAAGTCTGACTCGCTCTAGTACGCTTTGTTCCTTGATGAAGATTCACTTGTACTGTTTCTTTGTCAGATGAACACATGCAGAAGAAACAAGTCTGACTCCCTGTATGCTGTGTTCTCAGTAGGAGATTCCCAAAAGATGGCGACTGTTCCCAATTTACTCTGGATACAAAAGGGATATTCTACGAGATATACTCAGCAGAGGGAAGAAGTCTGACTTGCTCTAGTAGGCTTTGTTCCTTGATGAAGATTCACCTGTACTGTTTCTTTGTCAGGTGAACAAATGCAGAAAAAACAAGTCAGATTTCTTATTGTATGCTGTGTCCTATGTAGAAGATTCCCCAAAGCTAGAGAGAAATTACACAAAAAAAATATAGAAATAGAAAATACAAAAGAAGAAGAAGAAGAATAAGAAGAAGAAAAAGAAGAAGAAGAAGAAGATGGCAGCAGGGAAATAAAAAAATGGCGACTGTTCCCAATCTATTCTGAACACCTAAGGGATATTCTACAAGATGTATTCAGCAGAGGGAAGAAGTCTGATATGCTCTAGTATGCTTTGTTCCTGGTTGAAGATTCACCTGTACTGTTTCTTTGTCAGGTGAACAAATGCAGAAAAAGCAAGTCATATTTCTTATTGTATGCTGTGTCCTATGTAGAAGATTCCCCAAAGCTAGAGAGAAAATACAAAAAAAAAAATATAGAACTAGAAAATACAAAAGAAGAAGAAGAAGAAGAAGAAGAAGAAGAAGAAGATGGCAGCAGATAAACAATAAAATGGCGACTGTTCCCAATCAATTCTGAACACCTAAGGGATATTCTACAAGATGTACTCAGCAGAGGGAAGAAGTCTGACTTGCTCAAGTATGCTTTGTTCCTTGATGAAGATTTACCTGTACTGTTTCTTTGTCAGGTGAACAAATGCATAAGAAACAAGTCTGACTTCCTGTATGCTGTGTTCAAAGTAGGAGATTCCCAAAAGATGGCGGCTGTTCCCAATTTACTCTGGATACCTAAGGGATATTCTACAAGATGTACTCAGCAGAGGGAATAAGTCTGACTTGTTCAATTATGCTTTGTTCCTTGATGAAGATTCACCTGTACTGTTTCTTTGTCAGGTGAACACATGCAGAAGAAACAAGTCTGACTTCCTGTATGCTGTGTTCTAAGTAGGAGATTCCCAAAAGATGGCAGCTGTTCCCAATTTACCCTGGATACCTAAGGGATATTCTACGATATACTCAGCAGAGGGAAGAAGTCTGACTTGCTCATGTATGCTTTGTTCCTTGATGAAAATTCACTTGTACTGTTTCTTCGTCAGGTGAACAAATGCAGAAAAAGCAAGTCAGATTTCTCATTGTATGCTGTGTCCTATGTAGAAAATTCCCCAAAGCTAGAGAGAAATTACACAAAAAAATATAGAACTAGAAAATACAAAAGAAGAAGAAGAAGAATAAGAAGAAGAAGAAGATGGCAGCAGAGAAACAATAAAATGGCCACTGTTCCCAATCTATTCTGAACACCTAAGGGATATTCTGCAAGATCTACTCAGCAGAGGGAAGAAGTCTGACTTACTCAAGTATGCTTTGTTCCTCTCCTGCTCATTCCCTGTACCTCCATTTCCATCACTCTCCTCCCAATATACTGTTCATATCTTCTCATGACATGACCATACCACCTCAGTCTACTTTCTTGGATCTTATCTGATAGTTCTGTAACTCCTGTGGTACCCCTAATAACCTCACTCCGTATCTTACCTCTTCTTGCCACCCCACACATCCATATCAACATTCTCATCTCTGCCACATCCAATTTCTTCTATCCTGTCTTCTTTATTAACCGTGTCTCCGCTCCATACATCATTGCCAGTCTCACAACTGTTCTGTGTACGTTAACTTTCAACTCAACTGCTATTTTCCTGTCGCATAGTACTCCACACACTTTTTTCCAATTCTTTCACCCTGCTTGTATTCTGTGGTTTATTTCTGCCCCCAGATCACTATCCTCTACAACTGTTAACCTTAAATACTTGAAATTTTCAACTCTTTTCAATCTCTCTCCTTGTATACTAACTTCCTCATTCACCCCATTTCTCAATATCAAATACTCTGTCTTTTTTCCTGCTGATCTTCAATCCTCTATTTTCCATTTCTCTTCTCCACTCCTACAGTTTCTTTTCTACTACCTCTCGCCTAGTGCTAGACAGTATAACATCGTCAGCAAAAAGCATATACCAAGGAGACTGATCTCTAATATCTTGTGTTACTACATCCATGACCAGATCATATAGGTAAGGGCTCAATGCAGACCTCTGATGTAGTCCCACATTCACTGGGAAACTTTCTGTTAGGCCTATATTTCTCTTAACATTTGCTTCTGCCCTCTCATACATATCTTGGGTGATTCTTACCTATTTCTCAGGGACTCCCTTTCCTCTCATACACCTCCACAGCTCCTGATGTGGTACTTCGACCATATGCCTTCTCCTGGTCAATAAAGACCTTATGTAATCCTTTCTTTTTTTTCCGATGATTTTCTATCATCTGCCCCAAAGCAAATATTGCATCTACAGTCCCTCTTCCGGTCATGAATCCAAATTGTTCCTCACCAATTGTTGTTTCATCTCTGAGTGTCTTCTCAATGATCTTCTACCATATCTTCATAGTATGGCTTATCAACTTTATGCCTCTGTAGTTGCCACATTCCTGGATGTCTCCCTTCCCCTTATAGATGGGGCTGATTAGCATTCCTGTCCACTCCTCTGGCATCTTTTCCTAATTGAAGATATTTTGCATTAGATCCCACAAGATATATATGCCTTCCTCTCCAAGACTCTTCCATACCTCTACTGGTATATTATCCGGTCCTGCAGCTTTACTATTTTTCATCTACTTTACTGATTGTTCTACTTCTCTTCTAGTCACTCCTATGGTAACTGCCTCGTTTGGGAGTCCATCTTCAAATACTGTTCTTGGGTTCTCCTTATTCAATAGTCCTTCAAAATAAGTTTCCCACCTTCTTTTAATTTCAATCTCTTCTGCTAGAACTATATCATTCCTGTCTTATATTTGCCTTATCTGCTTCAGGTCTTTAGATGCAGCATCTCGGGCCTTAACAATTCGTAATATTTTCTTCTCTCCTTCTGGTGTTTTCATCTCTTTATAGACTTCATTTAATGTCCCTGCCTTCCCCTTTGCTACTGCTCTTCGTGCTTCTTTCTTTGCCTGCTTATAGTTTTCTTTATCCTGCTCTTGTCCTGATAGATCTGCCTTCTTCTTGGCTTCTTTCTTGGGTTTTACCCATTCTTGCACCTCATCATCCTACCACCACGAATCTTTATCATTTGGGGGTCTTCTTCCTGATGATGGCCTCAGCAGAGGAAAGAAGTCTCAACAAGATAGACTCAACAGAGGGATGAAGTCTCTACAAGATGGCATTAGCAGAGAGATTAAGTCTCTACAAGAGGGCCTCAACAGAGGGATGAAGTCTCTACAAGAAGGCCTCAGTAAATGGTATGCAATTGTCTTAGTTATAATGTATATGTTTTAATAACACGATATTGTTCAATTGTGGTTATCTTTTTAAATACAAAAAGAGAATTATCAAGTAAGGTTACGATAATGTTACAAGTATTGAAATTTCTTCATGCTGAGCTTGCTTGTGGTTGGAATTGTGCCACCAACCGTAAGTTAAGATGTGCAATACTATTCCAAGATTTGTGAAAGTGTTTATTCTTCAGTTGCCGGGCTAACTGAGCAGCATAACCAGTAGGTTAGGTAGGAGTACAGTATAGCCTAGACTACGAATTACATGTTGTTTCTCATAAAATCGTTGTCCTAAATGAAGATTTTGTATGACAGGGTATCACTTTGGAGTAACTGTTATTGTACTAGCACTCTTAAGAATTAAAAAGACCCCGGGAATCAGCCTTTCCCTCAACCTCCACTACAAATGAAGATCCGTCCTTCTCCAACGTCAAGCGGTAATTTAAATTTAAGATTTGGCTTAAAGTATTAGCCTATGCCTATGAAGTACATGGTATTAACCTATGCCAAGGTTAGGTTTGTTATAGATAGGCTAGCCAGGAATAATTTGATTGTGCTAAATTGAATGGTAGCCTCCGAGTGTAAGACACCAATCCCACCAATAAAGAAGACAGAAGAGAAGAAACTGGATGTGGCAGAGATCAGAATGTTAAGATGGATGTGTGGGGTGACAAGAAGAGATAAGATACGGAATGAGGTAATTAAGAGTACCACAGGAGTTAGAGAACTATAAGATAATATCCAAGAAAGTAGACTGAGGTGGTATGGTCATGTAACGTGAAGAGATGAACAGTATATTGGGAGGAGAGTGATGGAAATGGAGGTACAGGGAACGAGAAAGAGAGGGAGACCAAAGCGAAGGTGGATGGACTGTATCAAGGATGACCTTCGATCAAAGGGATTAACCGGTGATGAAGTGTGGGACAGAGGTAGATGGAGAACGCTGGCGAGAAACATAGACCCCACATAAAGGTGGGAAAAGATGCAGACAAAGACACCAATCCCATCAAACACAATTAACCAACTTTATATTAAACTAATTTTTCTTTGTACAATTTTCTATCAAAAAAAAAAAAAAATCGATAAGGGGAAAGATATACCAATTACAAATATTAATTCATTCTGTTAATAATAAGAATAACACATCTTGGTAATGAATCAGTTTTAGATAGTCATTGAAAACAATCATATTACAAATTCTGCTACTACCAAAATCATGCAATATTCTTGCATTTTGAAAATTTTCGTGTAAAATTCTTTGGCCAATACATACGCCATTTGGCATTTTGTTTGAAGTGATAGTACTTCAAGATGTCTTTTTTATCATTTGTTAACATTTCCTTAAGATATATTTTAATTTGTCAAACTGTACCACGATGTACAAATTTCAATTGCAAACTATAAATAATAAAGCTATTTCAACTAATTTTCAGAATAATGCATTGACACCGACATAGTTTAGCATATTCGTTCAGGTCAAAGTTTACACGTAAAATAAAATAAAAAATCTTTTGAATTCTTTTAATCCTCTTAAAATATATGGTTATATTTCAAAGCATACCAAATTTTATTAAAACCGAACAAGTATTAAAAAAGATTTGCAACACGTATATATTTTCAGGTTATTAGTGTAATCGCCATTTGCGTAGTAAGGTGGCCATATTAGAATGATTTTTGGTGCAAAAGCTGTTGCTTGGGTAAATTTATATTGTATTACAGGGTGTGATTTTCGCACAGAAAATATATGATTTCCTATAGTAAATAACGTGATTTAACCGAATTTGACCTTCATTTCAACCGGAATCAAACAGATCAACCAGTCCGACTAACTTTAAGTTGACGAATTGGTTGATGATATTACGGATGAAATGAAGGTGAAAACCGGTTAAATCACGATATTTACTATAGGAAATCATATCTTTTCTGTGCGAAAATCACACCCTGTTATACAATACAAATTTACCAAATATTATCACATATATGTTGAGATAAAATATCTAAATATAAGAACTTGTTCAACGTTGTCACTTCTCTTACCAATGTACTTAGAACGATAACATTAGCAACATTACCAATGGTTCACAGTATTACCAACGATGACGAATGGTACACAGAGTTACCAACGACACGATGACATTACTAGAGGTAGAAATGCTAAATATTTCCATACGTATTTTTAATAATTTTTCCATATAACTATTACACAATATATAAAAAGTACAAAAAAGGGCATAGAACCTAACAAACCCACCTAACCTTGCCTAGAAGTACCCCGGTCACAAAACACATATAATGACTATTGAGGAATGACTTACTTTTATGAAGAAAACGACGAAACTTGTGGCTTCCATGGGGGTAGACGACTTTTCCCCAAAAATGTACCTTTATAGGAAGTAACGGTATAACCACAACGGCGTTTCTTCTTGGTTTTAGGTATGATGGATTCAGAATTGCAATAAAACACGTGAATGTCTTTCCTATAAGATACCAGAGAAGAGCACTTGGGGCACTGTAAACATTGAGGAATTACGTTGAGTGATTTAAGGAAATAATCAACATTAACTGAAGAACCATAAAAATCACCATGGACTTTAGCCACTGCTTTTAGGTACGGAATACTGCAGCCGTTACAAGTTTCTATAACTTCCTCCATCGAAAAATACGAAAAAATAAATCGCACTTGAAATGACAAACGCCTTACTGGGTCAAAGGTTACAACGCAAAAGGCATTGGAGCCGGTATGAACACAGTACACACCTCCCAAAGAGATAAAGGAAGGGGGTGTAGGGAGATATCTGAATAGGCATCGGTTGGTGATTGGTTAAGGGAAAAACAAAGAACACTAGCGGGTAAACATGAATGAACAAAATAGGGAAACTAGTCCAGAGAAAGTATTTATGTGAAACAGAGGAATGAAAAGAAAATAACATAAGAAGAAAAATAAAAACAATATAGGAAGATAAAATGGAATGAATGATAAATAATATTGAATGGGAATATAAAATGAGATGATTTTTCCGTGAATGAACTGGATAGGGAAACTAGTCCAGAGCAAGTATTTATGTGAAACCGGGGAGAGAAAAGGAAATAACCAAAGAAATAAACCCAATATAGGAAGATAAAATGGAATGTATGATAAATAATATTGAATGGGAATATAAAATGAGATGATAAAAAGAGTAATGGGGGGGGGGGAAGCTTCTGCGCAGGGGGAGTGATATTTGCGCAGACCGATAACTGGTATGGACGAACGTACATACAAATGGGTGCTAATGTTAGCATGGAATGCTAACATTTGATCTACATCAAACGATGGCAGCACTGGTTACTGTATTTTTTCATGAAATAATCTTTGCAACAGCTCCTCCTAAGTTTATCCAGTTATACTGTTTTGCATTTTCCTCCGGTTATAATATATACAAGAAGGTAATGTATAGAGACGAAAAGGCTTGTTTTACGTTTATATATCGATTCCCCAGTATGTTTTCCCAACCCAAAACCCCGAGTTCCCACTGGGGGTCCCCCATTATCGGAGGATATAGATGTATATATATTTCTGAAACTGTTCATTTGCGACGGGAACGAATGTCATTTTCGAAGAGAGCGTAATTTTTTCTATAAGAAAAATTAGTTGTTTTCCTAGGCTACATTGCCCTGTAATACACTACACTGATTACCAGGATGGGGTGGTAAAAGTAGTCATTATCTTATTCATCTATGCAACTACGGGGTTTCCATACAGTTGTACCTGGACGCCGAATGACCTACTAGGTCCTAGCACTTGGGAATATGACCAGAATTCATAAATCAATCTCAATATA